>NC_091129.1:9354202-9524202 GCF_040183065.1 Periplaneta americana | reverse complement strand
TTTTAAATTATACAACTATTATGATATATCGTAGTATAGTTTATTACAGTTCATGATAAATAATATGATATATGATATATAATGAACTGTAATATATTATACTATGATATATAATAATACTTGTATAATTTAAAATTAAATATTACTAAATGTATTGTGACGGCCACGTGAGGTTCGATCTCACGACCAACGGAGGAAGGGCTAAGCCGGCCGTGACGGGCAGGTTGCGCGCGCATCTGCTTCCTGGGGCATGTGCTGTGGGGAGAAAGGGGAAAGAGCGACCGCGGCAGAGAAGTGGAAATATCCAGATTATTCGAGAGTGGAATCTTTCGCGAACTCTCCAGAAACTAAAGTTTGGTTATAAAAGAGAAGACGCAAGTGAACGTCAGTCAGTCAGCCCGTCAGTAAGCCAGTGTTGTTACAGGCAGATTAGGACAGTAAGCGAGTTAGTCTCGTGTAGCAGTGAAGCCAGCTTCGAGACCAGAGCGCGACTTAAGTTGTGTCCGTAACTGTGGAGCCTGAAGCCCAGAGTTCGAGTGCAGTGGACCGCAGTTGGGGGACTTGAGTTCGAAGTTCAGCGGATCGTCTCCGAAGGTCCGGGGTTCGAGATTCTGTGAACGCGAGTGACTGAGCTAGAAGAACTAGCCAAGACAAACGAGCTGTGAACTGAGAACTGACAGTTCTGTGTTGTAAATAGTCCTTTGTGAATATTAGTTAAGATTAACAGTTCATTGTTGTTCGTAATAGTCCAAGTAAATTGTCATTGTCGTTTGTGGAGTGCAATAACGAACGCTGTGTTGCTGTGCGGAGAGCAAATCCCATTGTTGACGGGAGTGAAGTTAAATTGTAGAGAGTGATAATTATTGTTGAGATAATAAAATTACATTGTTGAGTTGGAATAAAATTTACAGTATAATAACCTGTAATGCAATGCAAATATCAAATAGATACTCTAATATAATGTACCTGAGAAACATTTTCTTTAAGTTGTATTAATTTATGGCGTTCATTACCAACATATTTGTCATATTCAGTAGCATGTTGTAAAGAATAATGTCGTTGGATATTGAACTTCTTAATCAGTTGAAGTGTTTTATGATAAATTAAACACTTCGCTAATCCACTGCTCTCTACCAAAAAGAACTCCTCCTCCATGATACATTAAAAGCATTGGGAGTAGCGGGCCGCTTTAATGTATGAGCGGAAGCTCCGTCTTCAAAGTTCGCCATCATACTGCAGAGTCACCACTGCACCGACATTGAATGACGTACAATATGCATACGTCAGAGCGCTCGCAAGACCCGCTCTTTAAAGCACACAGCGCTCATTTCTCAGAATCACGTAATGTGCCCAGCCCTGCTCTAATAGTATCAATAATCATGATTTTGGTCATTTTCTGTGCATTTTATAGACAGAAATATTTTGTAAATGTCCGGTTTTTGAGGGAAATGTTCACTTTTGTCTGAAAAAAGTTTTTTGACATTTATAACAGTAAAATATAGGCCTACACGTCATTTACATCAGCTGTATCATGGAGTAACAAATAATGCATATTACATAGTAATCACGTATTAAGCATCGGCCAGGCAATCTTCCAGCAATAGGGTGCAAAGCATATAGGCTTACATTACCATCATCATCATCATCATCATCATCCTTGCATGTATTGGGCCTAGTGGCCCGTTACGGTCTCTTGCCAACGCTTGAACGGACTGCCCAAGGATCTCTTGCCCACAGTATGGTAATTTAAATTTGGCGTGGAATTCTAGAACGAGGCATTCTGATGTAAGCAATGTAAGCATTGTAAGCAGTCGTGTGCTTACATTACCAAATATATTATATATACATATACTTTAATTACATTTTGAAAATTTTCTTATGACTAGCATATTGTGAGTCCCTATACATCCTAACGGGAAAATATGTGCCAGGACTTCTATTGTGGGAAGATGGCGGCCAGGTCGGTGTTTACTACATAATCACCCGTACCGTAACATTTTTACAACAATTTCAATTATAAAGATATATAGCTCTACTACGTGAATGTACATTGCATGAAAACAAAAATAAGAACTGAATAGCTTATCTCTCTAGATATCCCTCACTTTCATTCTACTGTATTATGGAAAAATTAGTATATTATAACACTTTTACAATAATTTCAATTAGCAATAAGATATTATCACTCTTGCACATAAAAGTGGAAATGACCGATTTTTGAATGGATTGGTAATTGCAACACATACAGAATGTTGGAATTAAGGCTGGTTCACAATAAACCGGAAACGCAAACGACAATGAGAACGAGAACGGAAATAAAGTTAAAATAAATGTATTTAAATATGAGAATTCACAATAGTTAACTGTGAATGCTCACATTTAAATATATTTATTTTAACAATATTTCCGTTCTCGTTCTCGTTGTCGCTTCCGTTCCCGGTTTATTGTGAACCAGCCTTTATCCGTTTTTGATACAAAAAAGATAATGAAAATATTGGCATTTGTATGATACGGAATTATCCGGTTGTAATTGAAAATACTGATTTTACCATACTGTTTCTCATGGAAATGAACGAGTTGGGATAACAACAGTAACATGATACTGAAAGATGCCTCTTTAAACATACCGAAACCGCAAAAAAAAAAAAAACTAATTTTTTTGTTTTCGCTGGAAATGATCGGTTTTGTTCGCGACCTCCACAAATAATAATAATAATAATAATAATAATAATAATAATAATAATAATAATAATAATAATAATTAGGGCTAGGATTTTGATGACTTATAAATCATAAAAAAATGTCCTAAACAATGCATTTATGACCTAAATATCTTTCAAAAATGCCCTAAAAATTGTTCGTACATAATTGGCTTAGTAGGAAAAGAGGTTTTGTACTACTTAATATTTAGAGTAGTAATTAAATTAAATTCTAGTGCCAATATTTAAGTTTATTTAATTTTACATATTTTTTTGTAATTGTAAGTGGTACATTTTAATTAATTATTTTACCTGATGCAGTTTCCATGTAGCCCATCACAACGCCACTCCTATCTGGAATTAGCAGATATAAAGGAGTCTAGGGAGGTTGGAGTGTACTACATTAAAATGGCAATATTTGTTAGGAAAAACGGTTAAGATATTATAAAAAATAATGGGTATTAGCCACCGGCGTAGCTTGGTTGGTTAAGGCGCTTGCCTCCCAATCCGAAGTTGCGCTGGTCGCGGGTTCGATTCCCGCTTGGGCTGATTATCTGGTTGGGTTTTTTTCGAGGTTTTTCTCAACTGTAAGACAAATGTCAGGTAATCTATGGCGAATCCTCGGCCTCATCTCGCCAAATATCATATCACTATCACCAATTCCAATGACGCCAAATAACCTCGTAGTTGATACAGCGTCGTTAAATAACCAAGTAAAAAAAATGGGTATTATTGGACATAATATGTAGACAAAATATCAAAGGAAATAAACATTATTTTATATTAATAATGGGGATTTATGGCCAAAATTAAATGAAAATGCCTAAAAAATTTCCGAATAAAACAAAAGATGCTCTCATGAGTTGTAAGATGCAAAAAATGCCCTAACAAATATGTTTTAAAACACTCAGTTTATCACATAACATATAAATACTAAAGCAGCTATGTTTCTGGCTTACCACAAAAAAGATGCAATTTCATCAAAATCCTAGCCCTAATAATAATGTCTAATAATAATGTTTTATTTTCGCTGGCAGAGTTAAGGCCATAAGGTTTTCTGTTCCACTCAACCAGCCTTAATCAATACAATACATATTTAAATTACGAATATTTACACTACACTTAAAAGGTTCTCCAGTAATATTCTTCAGTTAAGTTTTAACGACTAGTAGACTACATATTTATTTAAATTTAGATAAACCTATAAGGTAAAGTAGTAACTTAATTTATGAGCTAATTTAATTCAATCAATTACAATTAATTTGAGATTTGAGATAGCTAGTAAAATGATTAAAATTAATTTAATATAAGCTATTAATTTAATTTGTCTTCATGGTTCTGAAAATTCAACCACGTGCTATTCATATATGTGTGAAAATATTTTAATATTAAAAATTGTGTCACTCGGAATAAAACAACTATATTCCTTTAAATTCCACAGTCACTTGAATTATATATATATCATAAACTCAACTTGAAAAGACAACATTATGAAAGGAATACAATAGGTATAATCATGATGAATGATAGATTTACAAATTAATTTATATTTTAGTACAAACGTAAGTTAAAACATAAATTCCAGTAACCAACTACCTACTTTTTATATCTCGAATTATGCCAAGCTCTCTCTTTCTGAGTCACGCGTACTTTATTTAAAAACAATAGTGTTACTTTCTTACACTTGCTGAAAATAATTAAAATAAATGTACATATTAAGTTTCTGCGTAATATAAAACAAAATAAAGTACACAAATATAACAGCCGATATTATGAGTATGAAGTATATACAGGGTGGTTGAAAAGGTTGTGCACAACTTAAAGGAGCTTAGAGGGGTCGAAATACAACAACTTTAGAACAGGAACTTATGGTCTAGGAAGTAATCCTGGGTCAGTACAAGCCTGGGAATGTCGGTAACTACATAATGGGCAATCACACATTTAAGTTAAGCAAAGATAATGTTTACTCAACACTTTTTTTTACAAAATTTGTTCAAATTGGCGACCACGGCGTTCAATACAGGCATAACATCGCCGTAGAAAATTCTGGCGCACTCTACAAAGTACATCACACATCTCACGAACCTCATCAGATGCTGCAAATATCCTGGCGAGAAGCGTTTCTTGGTCGGGAGCTGGCCAATCAAATGAACCTTCCCTTTCGATCCAACGCCCGGGATGTGTCATTTAGTATGGCACGTACTTGACGAGAAAAGTGTGCAGGAGCTCCGTCTAGTTGCATCCACATCTGACGACGCACGGTAAGTGATACGTTCTCTAACAATTCTGGAGGAACGTCTAGTATGAAGACCTTGTACCTCACGCCATTCAAACGTGGTGGCAGATGAACGTCATCATTTCATAGTGTATTGAACCAACTGCCTCGTTGCAAAGTAAGCTTACATCTGCAATGTAGTTCCTGACATTCCCAAACGTGCACTGACTCAAGATTACTTCCTAGACCATGCCTGCAGAACTGTAGCTCTTGAGAGCGACTGCTTTCCTCCCCTCTTTTACCCCACCCACCTTTTCTACCTGTGCGGTCACGGCGTTCTAGTTACGTCCGGCTGCCACAACATTTATTCTCGGGGCGGAAGTCCATCATCCCCAATAGAAGTGGAGTGAGGCTGACGTCATAGTTCCCATACTTTGCGAGTTCTACAGGCCTGTCCTAGACCACACGTTTCTATTTGAAAGTTGTGTTTCGAAGCCTCTATAACCTCCTTAAGTTTGAGCGCAACCTTTTAAATCACCCTGTATATTTTTACATAAATATTTGTATGTCATAGCTCGAAAACGAGTCAAGTTCATTAATATAATACAAAGATGTAATAGTATATTGGTCACTGCGAACAAATATCCTCATACAGTGAGTTCATTATTATGCCTACATAAACTTATTTCAGCCACTCGTCTTTCACAAAGTCAGTACCTCTTTCCGCTACCATAATGATCGGAGCCTGCGTGTTTCCAGACACAATTGTCGGCATGATGGAACCGTCGATCACTCTTAATCCTTTGATGCCGTGCACCTTCAGCGTAGAGTCCACTACAGCATCCGGATCGCTTCGTGGTCCCATCTTGCATGTTCCCACGGGATGGTAAATAGTTGTCGTAACCTTTTTCACTACACACGACCAATAATCATCTGAATCTATATTTTTATCTTCACATCCTGGAATTTTTGTGGTACTCATCTCCGTTTCAAACTTTTGTTTTAGCGTTTCAGAATCTAATATTTCAATTATCAATTTGATTCCCTCCACGAGAGTTTGAACATCTCTGGGATCGGACAGATATTTAGGATTGATGACGGGTTGTTCTTTGGGATCTTTACTTTTCAACTTTATGTACCCCCGACTCTTAGGACGTTGAAGAATTACAAGTGGAAAGAATATCTCAGCTTCGGAATTGGGGATGCCAAACATCGCCTCATACACATCATCAGTATAACCAATTGAGTCGCTGAAGATCTTAGACGATTCCGTATCCTGCAGATGGAATCGGTTGTACTGAAACTGAACGTCCGGGAAATCTAATTCATCGACAGACTCTGGCGAGGAACCAGGAACATCAAGATGAGCAAATTTTGTACTCACAAATCCCAAGAGGTGGAAGAGATCTACACTTGTGAGAGGCCCGCGACGGTGAATCAAAAAGTCATACGTATCGTCTAGAACCTTGATCGGATTTACAGGATATGGCCGTGTACGATTGAATTTGAAAATCGGTGCCAATGTCATCAAGTGATCTTGCAGATTTCCTCCGACATTCAATTCAGCGATTACTGGGATGCCCAATTCTTCAAGGTGTTCGCGTGGCCCTATCCCGGATAGCATTAGCAACTGAGCTGAATTTACAGTACCCGCCGATAATATTACCTCTTTCGAGCAACGAACCGAATGTTTCTTGCCGTTCTTATCAAATTCAACACCAACAACTGTTTTTGTTGTTGGATCAATAAGTATTTTAGTGACATGAGCAAATTTTGCTACATGAAAATTTTTCCTGTCCTTGATGGGGCTCAAAAAGGCTTTTGCTGTGTTTTCGCGGGTGCCATTTACTATTGTTCCGTGTTGAAGAGTGAACCCTGATTGTGTCTTTCCGTTTCTGTCACCGAAAGTATACCCCTTCTCCTTCACTGCGTCTACGAGTCCTTGCATAATAGGTGATTTGTAAGTGAATGGCTGGACAGACAAAAACCCACCGCTACTGTGATATTCACTAGAGTAATCTTCATGACCTTCGGTGCCTTCCTTGTGGTATTTGAAATCTTCTGACTTTCTGAAATACGGCAAAACGTCTTCATAGCTCCAACCTTTGTTTCCGGCTGCAGCCCAATTATTATAGTCCCTCTTGTTTCCTCTAGTATAAATCATAGCATTCAAATTACTGGTTCCACCGAGCAGCTTACCTCTTGGCCAAAGGCAACGTTTTTCTTTCATACCTTGACAACCATGTTCCTGAGGTACTGTTCGATATTGCCAATCCGCATCGGATTTCTGAATAGAGAATAGTAATGACGGAAATTCGGACGAGATGGGAGGGTCGCCACCCGCTTCCAGCAGAAGTATATTCCAATCAGAAACTTCCGAGAGCCGATTTGCCACTACTGAACCCGCAGAGCCACTGCCCACGATGATGAAGTCATACTTCTCGGCGAACGTCGAGGTGTCTTCTGGGTACATCCCAGGGCTAATAAGATTGTTATGCGAGTTGAAGATAGCAGTGACGAGATTTGTGACGAGGATCGCTCCCAGTCCGGACACATTGGGCTGGGTCACAGATGGGCAAGCTTCCGCTGTCCAAGGCGAGTGGGAAGATGAACAGGCCATCTCTGAAGCTACAACTTCTGGGTCTTGTAGATCAGTGTTCCGCAACCGGTGTGCCTCCACAAGGTGAAAGGTGTGACGCGAAATTTTACCTATTATTGTAAGAAATTAATAAAATTAATTAAAATTAAATTCCTCTCTCTGCTGACACAATTACCCGCCCAGTTAGTGACATGGCCAGTGACATCCAAGACATTATGAAGGATAAAATAAAGAGCAGTCACAAGTTCTCACTTCAGATCCACGAGTCCACCGATATTAGCCGTCAAGCACAACTTCTTTCCTACATTCGGTACATTGATGGGGATGTAATTGCAATTTTTTTTGCGCAAACTGCCCGAGCGAGCAACCGGTGAAGAAATGTTTCATACAACTAATAAATAGGTCTATGTGGTCGGTAATGAATTAACATGGGAGGATTGCATTAGTGTTTTAGAGATGGAGCCGCTTCTATGACAGGCCGAGTGAAAGAATTCATGGCTAAAGTACGTGATGAAGGCCTATATCATAACATACGGGTGACCATTGTCTCATTCACCGCGAAACCATTGTTTTGCCATCTCCTCTGAAAATTATGATGGACGAAGTAGTAGCGGTCCCTAAATATGTCGCTTTTTTTCTGTTTTGTGTCAGGAAATGGGATCAGAGCACACTGCACTCCTCCTACATAAGAACATTGAAATTAGAACTTCTCGAAGTGCCTTTGGAAACATTTTGGTTATCAATAAGGAGTGAATACCGGCTATCTCTGAGATGGCAGTTAATATGTTTTTGCCATTTTCAACTATATTTTATATGTGTGAAGTGGGCTTCTCGACGTTAACTGAAATTAAAACAATAAAGAGGGAGAGCCTCAAATCCATCGATGAAGAAATTAGGCTTGCACTGTCAACGATTCTACCTCGATCAGCCACCTGTGTGCAGCTAAACAGGCCCAAGTATCACATTGAAGAAATGAGTAGTTATTTATTTTAATATTAGTAATAGAAATGTGTATTTTCTACAGAGAATTAAAGTTCATAAATTGTTAATAAATACAAGAGTCCATTTTGTTTTATAATAATAATAATAATAATAATAATAATAATGGCAATAATAATAATATTAATAATAGTAAATTTGATTACATTACGTAATTATATTAGGAGAGTCACATCATATGTTTTTGAGGGGATTAACATTTTGGAGTGCCGTGTTGAGTCTAGGCCTGTCTGGGGTGTGCCGTGAGTAGAAAAAGGTTGCGGAACACTGTTGTAGATATCAAAACGGCCCTATTAATGTGAATAATTTTATATTAGAACAAAGAATGGAAGTAGAGAGGATGTCGTTTATCTGTAATCCAGAAAAGTTCAATTTTTTATTTGAGAGAATAATAAATTATTTCATATGAGGATGACTTCGTCCTGGTTCTAGTAATTCTGTAGAAAGTTGGCACTCCCGCATTCATTCTGGGTTTGACAACAACGAGTTATGATACTATAGAGAGGCAGTATACCTTTGATAAGCGCTCCCTACGGAGGCTGGCGGTACTGTGAACCGCCATATTTTGTTTGGTTATAGAAAATCAGAATGTGCTGTGCTTAACACGTGCCACAAGTGAATACTTGTAAATACCTAGGTATATATTTAAGTAACAAACTGGGTTGGGAGGAACAAGTCACTAATACCACAAGGAAAGCCTGGAAAGCACTACATTTCTCTACGAGTATTCTGAAGAAATCTAACCGAAAGTCAAAAGAATTAGCGTACAAAACCCTTGTTCGCCCAATTATGGAATATGGAGCAGTAGGCTGGGATCCGTACAGACAAAACCAAATCGATTCAATAGAAAAGGTCCAACGCAAGGCAGCAAAATATGTCAAAATGGGAAAGGGACATGGTGAGGAGATAGTAAAAGACTTAGGTTGAGAACTTCTCAAATCAAGGCGACGAAAAACCAGACTCACCGCATTGTTTAAGGCACAAATGGGACACAAAGCATGGACCGACATCAATGCTAGATGAGTAACAACTTCATACTTAGGCAGGGCTGATCATATTAGGAAGTTTAAATGTAGAAAACAAAGAACGGACGTGGAAAAATTTTCCTTTGTTAACCGCACAATAGTAGACTGGAACAGCTTACCAGCGGCAATCTTTCAGGGTGGTCCTCTCAAAATCAATACATTTAAGGAAAGGTTGAAAAGATTAGACTGACAATGTAATTTGTAGGTGCAGTGTAATTATCTAAGTTGTGTCATGTAATTAATTAAGTTGATATGTAAATAAATTAAGGTGATATGTAATTAATTAAGATGATACGTAATTAATGAAGGTGATATGTAAATAAATTAAGGTGATATGTAATTAATTAAGATGATACGTAATTAATGAAGGTGATATGTAATTACTTAAATTGGTAATAGTTGAGTGAAATAGGTTAGGTCTGTCTGGGCCTTCAAGGGCTGTGGCACCACAGATTATTATTATTATTATTATTATTATTACTACTACTACTACTACTACATTTTTCGGATACATTAATATTTAATTTAAACATTTTCCTATTGTTTTTCCGAAAAGTTGATTTATAAATAAATAAATAAGTAATGGTTAAGACTTTAAAATTTCTAAAAATGCCTCATTCCCTTGCATTTAAATTAAAAGTACTGTAAATCGTAATATTCGTTTCTGGAAGATTAAACCCTTTTAATACAGGCTGCACTGCCCCAAAGAATTCTAAGATAATACGGACTGAGAATAAGCGAAATACATATATATAGTTAAGTTTGTACGCTGAAGAGTTTAGTATTTATCGTGTCTATAGGGACTAATTGAATTTTCTACTTATTGATGCCAAGGGCTCTTTTGTCAACAAAGAGGAAACTCAGAACTTACATCACACACAATCTGTCGTTATTGCGTCAAATGTAAGAACAGTTTTATACTGCAAAAGCCTCTGCCTAGTTGCGAGACACGTGTGAGATCAAGCTATTTTGTTTCAAATTATATTAGAATACACAATGTATCCATCACGCGAAAAGAAGTGTAGCTAGCTGTGGCTCCTGTTGTTTCTGATAACAATGTTAACCGTAAGTATCTTATCCTTTTAATAAATGTGGTGAATTATGAGTAACTTTTTATTAGTGTCATTCTTTAATATTATTAGTTTTGGATGCTAAGAGGTTATTTGTAATTTTAATAATTGCAGTTTTCTGAAAGTCCCTGTGTTATATTCAATATAGAAGTTAACATTTCTAAATAATTATTGAATCTTTTAAAATTTTCGCCACCACTTTTCCTATATTTTATTCCTATTAATTGCATACCGTTGCCTCTATTAAAATCACTGAATTACAGGATTTTATATTAAGTTAGATTAGATATAGGCCTGAGGTAATTAAATTTGTGAAGAAGGCATAAATTATGTATTTTTCTTTTGCCGAATACATTGAGTATAAACTTCTCATTGATATCTGGGCTATATTTAGTGAAACTAATAAAATATACAGCTGTTATAAAACGTGAAGTTTTGTGTGTTTTACTTTTTACTTATTAACATAGGCTTAATATGTAACTCAGTTTACAATAATACTAACTTCATCACTGTGATTTCCTACAACATTCGAGACACGCCTCTTTGTTTTCACCGGTCAAGTTTTATTACTCTACAGCCACTTCCAACGGAATTCTAACGAATATTCACACGTTTATCACTGGGATTGTGGCGCTGGAAATCAATTTAGAACACTTCTATCTCAGCCACGACACATTTCAATTTTTATTGTACAATATAAATGCAATTATCACTACAATGACACAATAATTGTTCAGATAACACAGGAAAAACTTCGGAAACGTAATTAACAGAGTCGCAGTTTCACTTCACTTCCACTAGATGACTCTTGAGTTCCAGCAGTCAGCAGGCTATAGGCGTAGCAGGGATGCCAATATCGGCAAACGAAATGAAACTGTGAGGAATGTTACAACAGGTGTGCTAAACGTTAGGAATGTTACAATAGGTGTGTAGCACGTTAGGTTAGGCTAGGTTAGGTTAGGTTAGATTTTGTTAGGCGTGTAAGATAATATGAATGGTTACCACAGTTGGCGACACTGCTATCATTCTCCCACTCCACCTCAAATAACGTCACAACGACAGAATATGGCCGCCTACTTTCTTCTAGCACGACGATTTTCCTATATAAGTAAGGAACCTATTTAGGGCGGGTTGGGTGGGACCACAGCTGTCCCAGTGATCACATCGAGTTTCTACTACTCCACACTACAAAACTAAGGTATTTTAAGTATTTGTTTTTAATTTCCTATTCTGGCAGTACATTAATAAAATTTCACCGTTTTTACCAAACAAAACATGGCGGACTAATGTTCAATTGTCTTCAAACAGAAGGCGTTGCAGCCTCTCTATAGTAGGTCTAATATAACTCGTTGTTTGACAATATCACACCTCCAGTTCATCATATACTTGGCGGCCAGTAGTGCCACTTAAATTCTCTACCCAATACACATCAATTCTCTGCTACACAAGCACTGCGGAGAGATTTACGATCGCACTGTATTATGTATAATATAACGTTTAGTTATTGCACCATTCAATGCATCATCATGCAGCAAAGTTCAATGATATACAGGCCTTAGTTCAGGGCACCGAAACGCATTAAGTTACGAACGCACGGACAACTGTGTTGAGTAGATCGAGGGGAATGGGAGATGGAGAGTGCAGTTACTCCTTGCCACAATATATAAAAATTCAGTCACAGTAGGGCACAAAATATGTGTTCACGTTTACATATATAATATATACAGTGCATTCCTAGTACAGAAAAGAATTTTCTACCATTACACGTTTCAATTTACATTATACTACGCATGTTTTAACAATTTAAAATGATAATCTGATTTCTGTGTCTCACTTTGATGTTGAAGACTTGTCTTCACTGTGTAATTTAATATTTTCGATGTGCTTTTTGCTATTACGGTGGTTTTTAAAGAAACGATTTCTATCTGTCCTTATATCTTTTTTACACAATTTGCAAAGTGCAATGTTTTTTCCTTTAATGAGAAAATACTCCTTTCCGAGCTTTCCTGTAAGTTCATTCTGAACAGAACTCTTGTTGCTCATTTTTTTGGTAGGTTATTTTACGACGCTTTATCAACATCTTCGGTTATTTAGCGTCTGAATGAGATGAAGGTGATAATGCCGGTGAAATGAGTCCGGGGTCCAGCACTGAAAGTTACCCAGCATTTGCTCATATTGGGTTGAGGAAAAAATCCGGAAAAAAAACCTCAACTAGGTAACTTGCCCCAACTGGGGATCGAACCCGGGCCACCTGGTTTCGCGGCCAGACGCGCTGACCGTTACTCCACAGGTGTGGACCTGTTGCTCGTAATTTTCGACATAATCCTGAGTGGTGTAAATTTTAAAACAGCGAAATTAACAGTACCGCAAAATCGGATATATATATTTAAATTAATTAAATAAGATAAAATATAGCTTATATGTATACTCACAGAATCTCTAGTAGCTATGGTGATCGCAGGGACCTACTCGAAGCAGAAATAAGAAAGATGGTAATGTACATTGTTATGAAAACAACTGTACTATCGCAGTGCCGGTCCACCCCACGGGTCATGACGTCATTTATATTTCGTGCGTTCCAAACTTCAATCTGGTGACTCGGTGACCCTAGACCCAGGCCTGATGATATGTAATTAAAATTAACTCACTCATGAACAGAGACAAAAAAACGGAATCTAACATTTAAGAGGGACAATGAACTTACCCTATATAAAACTCCTGTAAAATGGCAACAGTTCTCTTTTTATGTATAATAATTGTCCATTTTTCGTATTAGAGAGTAATCTCTCTGCACTGATGATATTAGTGTGAAATGTTCAATCCACTAATGAGGAGCATCGCTTCAAAACGTGTTTTCTCCATTCTTTTTTTTTTATTTTATTTTATTGGGTTATTTTACGACGCTGTATCAACATCTAGGTTATTTAGCGTCTGAATGAAATGAAGGTGATAATGCCGGTGAAATGAGTCCGGGGTCCAGCACCGAAAGTTACCCAGCATTTGCTCGTATTGGGTTGAGGGAAAACCCCGGAAAAAACCTCAACCAGGTAATTTGCCCCGACCGGGATTCGAACCCGGGCCACCTGGTTTCACGGCCAGACGCGCTGACCGTTACTCCACAGATGTGGACTCTCCATTCTTAAAAATTCGAAAATTTAGCAATTTTTGTATATCCTATGAAGGCACAATTCAAATCTGCAATGGTAATTTAAAAGACATGTTGGTTCAGAAAAGTGTGAATACAATTAATAATTATATATAATAAATAAATTTTCAGTCATATACACATTTCAGTTTGTGAGGTCAGATAATCTGTTACATCACAATATTTAATACAAAGTCACTAATATTTTCGACTTTAAAAAGTCATCATCAGGTGCATGAGAAGCAAAGAATTTTAAATTAGGTGATAGTTGATCTAACAATTAGTAATATAGTAAGTAATGCACATGCTGGCATTTACAAGTATGTAAGTTCCGTGCCTCTTGAGTAAACTGTACATGGTAAAGCTGAACACCGATGCTAAATTCTCGTATGTATATAAAACAAGGAAAGGCACAGCATGATATTAACCTTATACAATTAAGGGTAAATATTCTCATTAGGTCATATCATTAAAATTAATATTGACTATGTTAAAATGTTATATATAATGTATAAATTTAAAAGGGATGGAAAGAGCTGTGATGCAAATGCTGTTGGTAGGAGAGCACGCAGTCTAATTCATCGTGGTGAATGCCATATTTGTATAGTTGTTCAGTTGTTTACGTCCAGACAAGGAGGCGTGTTTCACCCGACGTTACATGTTTTAGACTGAAAATTTATTTATTATATATAATTATTAATCTGCAATGGTAAGATAACAGAATTATCTTCCATTTTTATAAGCTAATAAAAAGGATGTGTTAGTCGAAGCAGATAGATTTTCACTTCACGAAAAAGAATACTAAGTTGGAGACAACTAATTTTGAAACGATACTGTTCAAATCTTAGTACCTAACCAATAAAACAAAAGTAGAATGTAATAGAGTATGGCTAGAAATCGCGAAATTGGCCAAAACATGTCCTTGACATTTATTGTGCAAATGACTGTGAACTTAACATGTGTATACAAACTCACATGCAAAAACTGCTACAACTTTTACATCGGACAGAGAGGCAGATCACTTCAAACACGTTACAAAGAACACATCACAGTCATAACCAAATCACAAAACACTTCCACAAACGCAGAACACATCAGAAACGTCAACCACACCTACAGGAACATAGACACAGACATGGAAATAAGCCACCGGCGTGGCTAAGTCGGTTAAGGCGCTTGCCTGCCGGTCTGAAGTTGCGCTCGGGCGCGGGTTCGATCCCCGCTTGGGTTGAATACCTGGTTGGGTTTTTTCCGAGGTTTTCCCCAACCATAAGGCGAATGCCAGGTAATCTGTGGCGAATCCTCGGGTTCATCTCGCCAAATGCTATCACAAATCTCATCGACGCTAAATAACCTAGTAGCTAATACAGCGTCGTTAAATAACTAAAAAATGGAAATTCTACATATCCAACCCAAAAGCCAGAAACTAAACACACCAGAAGTCCACACCTGTCGAGTAACGGTTAGCGCGTCTGACCGCGAAACCAGGTGGCACGGATTTGATTCCCGGTCGGGGCAAGTTACCTGGTTGATGTTTTTTACGGGGGTTTTCCCTCAACCCAATATGAGCAAATGCTGGGTAACTTTCGGTGCTGGACCCCGGACTCATTTCACCGGCATTATCACCTTCATCTCATTCAGACGCTAAATAACCTAAAGATGTTAAAAGCGTCGTAAAATAATCTATTGAAATAAAAAAAAACATGTGTATATAAACTCACATGCAATAGCGGCAACAACTTCTACATCGGAGAGACAGGCAGATCATTTCAAACACGTTACAAAGACCACATCACAGCCATAACCAAATCCCACAGCACTTCCACAAACGCCAACCACACAGACACAGACACAGACATGGAAATTATACATATTTAACCGAAAAACCAGAAACTAAACACACTAGAACGATACGAAATGTACACATACACAAAACCAAACACAGAACAAATCCTCAATACAACTGAATTTCAGAACCCACACTATTTGACTCCACGCTACACAACACAAACGCACTCCCACAGGAGGTGAAGACACCGGAAGACGCAAGGATCACGCAGTTCTGAAGATGGCTCCCAAGCCGAAACTAGTCAACTAAGAAATAAAATAATTTTAGTTTTGTTTCCGTCTTGACTTATTTTAATGTTAACCCAGAAGTATATTTGTTAACACATTTCAATATTTTCCTTGTGAACGTTTTCGCCCATTTCGGGCATCTTCAGACCATAGAGGTATTTGTACATAATTGCATAATACATGTTGAAATTCTACAAACAATTAATGGAAGTTTATAAATACACTAGAAACATTTTCTAAAAAGGTACACTAAATACAGCAACAAAAGGTAGTTGTATGATAAATACGCATATTTAATGTCATATTATATTCATTCATGACAGCTAGAGATCCCGAACGAGTTATTATATTGGAACATTAAACTGTATAATGACTCAAAGGTCAATACTTGTCTAACAATAAAACTCTTAGGTTAAAGACGGAAACAAAACTAAAATTATTTTATTTCTTCATTATAACAAGACTTATTTGAGAGCTTTATTAAAATGCATTCAAAATTCAAATTTAGTCAACTAAGGTATTTATAAACTTAGTTCAAGTTAACACGTGAAAATAATCAACATATATTGTATTCCTAAGTAAAAATTACTGTACAATGGATCCAATGGAAGCTACAAACGTAGGTTATAATTCTTCGGAAATTGAGAAAAATTAAATACATACCTGTTTTTAAGAAATCGATTTGAAACTATGACTGAGTCACTTGTAATTTCAAATGTGGGTAATACAACTTATGACAAATTGAATTCTTGCAGATCGATTTTATTTTGTGACTCTCATACACGCTACACTTCATCGAAACGGCAATTTCAGGTTCATTCTTAACATTCATAGTTCAATAATTCTTATTTGAGGCCACTACATTATTTAGCGAGAATTCAAAACTGACATTCATAACGTATGAATAATGAAGCAAAATAAAACTTAAAAAACCTGCGTTTAATTAAAACATTTCATACCAAGTCATCAAATTACCTGCTACGTTTGGCGTGTGCAGTACATCGTCAGTCGTGTTGCGTGTGTGATTATTAATATTGTCGACCACAACAAACTCAATGTCGGCTGGGAAAAAAGCGTGGAGAACTCATCAAATATTTGCATACATTACCAAACACATAGGACACGTGATTTATTGCATTAAATTAGACTTTCGTCTTCTGTGGAACATTGCCAAGTAGGCCGCACAACAAACATCGTAATAATACTATTTTAAGTTTCATATATTCTATTCTTCACAAGCATTAATTATTATGTGCTTAGAATGTAGGCTCCTAAATGCAAGGACATGTGCTGGGGGACCGATAAGGGAGTGTAGAACAGATCTAAACTGATGGCACTTGCTTGCGTGAAACCTGCAGGAAGGAACGGTTTAGGCTGGTCCACAATAAACCGGGAACGGAAACGACAACGAGAACGAGCCCGGAAATATTGTTAAAATAAATGTGAGCATTCACAATGGTTAACTATTTTTGCTTGTAACTTTCGACTCGGTCATTTCCGGACCAGGATTCCTTAGCTCAAATTGATACATCTGCCCTTCGCCATTATCCCTGAAAGTTTGTAACACCATCTCGGAAACATCCTGTACATCTATATATATGATTTGAACTGGTAATGGAAATTACGGGAGAACAGCTGAACGGATTTTAATAAATGACCCCTCATTTTGAAGCTCGGAACTCAAAGTTTTTCGGAAAAATAATAGTTTTCAGTGAAATGTCAATTTTTCAACATAATTTTCCAAAATCCATCTGTCGTCAGTTTTGAGAACTAGCTAACTGCATTCACGGCCGACTTGATGTTCCCTTCGCTTTAATACAGGGATCAAAATGAAGTGTCAAGGCCAGTAAAGGAGAAGCGAAGCGAGCATCAAGTCGGCCGTGTTGCATTTCAGAATAAAACAAAATACAAACTACAGTAAACTCAGACAGTAAACAATATTATACGAAGGCCATGATCTGCAGGATTGCTGACATATTTAGAGCTCAAATTAAATTGGTTATTAAAAACTTAACTTACTAAAAATAATTTGCAGGTTCGATTCTGTGGTGTGCAATTTTCTGGGTACAGCTGTGTATTGGATATTAAAAACTACAAAACTTGAGGTGGTTTGATGACATTATTACCATTAGAAATGAAATATTATTGTAGTTAATGTTATGATGTGACTATTTTTCATTAATAATACATATTAAAGCTACATTGATGATATGAAAGTGAAACGTTTTGGGGTTATATAAGTAGATGTAGAGAATAACTTAAATTAGATTTTGATTTCTATATATTAATGAGTGGCGGCTATATAGTATATGTTACTGAAAGCTATAAAACTTACGTAAGATAATAATATTATTAAAAATCAAATATTTTTTATAGTTATTAATCAAGTGGGGTTGGGTCTTTTTCATATATTTAATGGCGGTGTGGTGTAGATATTTATATGCGTGGTTCTCTTCAGTATTGGCTCGAGAGAGAGTATCTTTCATTATTATGGAAGCAAATAACTTTCAGAATGTCTGGTATTCTTCATTGAAAATAAATCTGAAAGATGTTTATTTGAACGTCTAATGAACTTAGTTTGCAGCATTTGCTGCACAAGCCACTAGTATATATATTACCCATCAAAAGTTTTCGATCACCTATCACAACTATGGATTTGTAGTTAAAACAGGGATTTCGTTTTGAATATTCTATCATATCATAATGCTAGAGAGAGATAATATTTATTTTGTTGGTCTATTTAGTTTTTCCGATGTGACTGTACATTGGAATAAAGTATATGGTTGTTTTCATAGCTGATCGAAAACTTTTGACCGGTAGTATATATGACGGACTCACAACCAGAATGGACCAAGTCCACCAGTGATCAGTTTGTGGATTAATACAATCTCGGATGAAGAAAACTTAGATTTATTCATTGCCGTAACAAACAAAGTCCATAGCTCATTTTTTACTCCACAGAGGACAGCATTTCCTGTGGAAGGTGAAGGTTGCTAAGCGTGAGCCAGGAACTTTAAGACTCATTATCTCAGAACTATTACAGATGGACTTGGTCCAATCTGGTTGTGAACCCCTGATACATATATACCAGTAGGAAGATACAATCACAATGGGCACAAAAAATACTATATTGTCTATGTAATTGTATGTACTGTGAGTAACATAAAGTATCGATATTTTGAAAAAAAAATTCTACAGTTTGTACTTACTGTCATTGATAACATTATTTTTTCCTCTTCTTCTGTGACTTCCGTTAGCTTCTTTTCTTTACTTCAGCAATGATTCACTTTTTTAAAGTCTGGGAGGTGTTACTGTAGGAATTTATTTTAATAATTTCGCTAAATTTTCGTCACCTTCGGCCCTCAAATTATCACTATGTTGCATGAAAGCTACGCAGCACCCATATTCTCTCGCAGCTTTTTTATTTTCCTCCTCTTATTATCCGCACTTAAATCTTTAAAGTCTTTCGAAGTACGTCAACGAATTTCAGATGGAGAAGAAGAAGAAGAAGAAGGAGAAGAAGAAATTGTATAAATGGTAACTCAATTTGTTCTTGTAATCGGTCTGAATATTTACGAAGAAACATGGTTTCGCTGCTGTAACATATTGTATACTAACGCTGATATAATGAAGAAGAAACCACATTCTTACTATACTGTCTACTGATTTTATGTCCAAATTTAATTCACATTTGTTCTTTACATATTGCACAACATATTCTTCATGTTGTATTAGAGCAAACATAGGCATCGTGCCTCACTTGAGAATTAGTGCTTCACTGACCTTCACAGAGCTTATCGCTCTGAGTGACATCATCTTCACAGTCCCCGTTCCTCCTTCACGCAGCTCCAAGGCGTGGACAGGTTCTATATCAGTTTCATAAGCAATATCTGTGGTGGCATAATGGCATTATCAAAGCAGTGTGTACGCGTTAGAAAACGATTATGTCATGAGAAATGGGAGGAAGAGTTCTTTTGCTGTTTAGAAGGGGAGAACATACGATGTATGTTATGCTCGAAAATCCTATTAGGCATTAATAAATTTAATATACAACGACATTACTCCTTATGTCATAAAGAACATGCTAAATTAGAAGGTAAGACAAATTAAATGTTATTTTTCGTACTATTCCGAAGAAAATTTATGATCTTAACATTTGCATAGTATACTAAATACAACATTATACTTTAAACACGCTGCATTAAAAGATACGAGGAATTAAATGTTGTCTGTACGTATTATTTCCAAAACAAGTTTATAAAAAAATATCAAATGTGCGTAGAAAACGAAATATGATTTTCTGAAATTATTTTAGGTCGAGAACGCGCAAATCTATTAAGTAACCTTGAGAAACGCCAGAATATTCAAGAAAATAAACGTAGACAACGTGATGGAATATTATTGGCTAGTTACGCAATTTCTCGCTTGTGATTTAAATCAATTCAATGATGGAGAAATAGTAAAGAGGTTTATAATTAAAGTTGGCGAATTAATTTGCCAAATTGAATAAAAGTTTTCGAGTCTCTCACGTTAACCTAGCGCTTTCCTAATAATTCGCCACTGACCGCCTTAGCGATTACGATAAGGTGACGCAGGTCACAGCAGTTTATATTTCCCATCCTACTCTGCAGTCTCCTCTCCTAGCAAACAAACTATTTCAAATCGAGTGCCTTACGTAACCGAAAATTGTGCCCATGTATGTATTAGAGTCTCATTACTATTTTCTTTAATTTTCTCGTAAATTCCTTCGCAATTAACACGTAGTCTAAACACATTTTTACACACACATTATACAATGACCTGAGACCAACAAAAGCCCTCTGGAAATTGAAAAAAAATCAAGGGCCTTCTTTGTTTACTTACAACAAATCACTCCTCAGTCTTCAAGTAATCAAACACAAATTTGAGCAAGTGCTCATCGCGCGACAAGTGTTGACGGACAAGGCGTATGGGTATGATTTAGAGGTCATATTTTGCAGTATTGCGAGGTGTTGCAGATGTAACCTTCAGTGACAAACTTAGAAATATCTACAAATATACATATGTAAGATTCACGATGTACACTTTTGTGCATTCTTTTAAACTGAAAAACAATTTTGTTTGTTTTTCGCAAAACACAAGCAATAAAAATTGTATTTATTATCAGTACTTAGAAACAAAAAACACTGAAAATTGTAATTGTTCCCCATGTATAAGGCCGTAACAGATTCACAAAAAATATACTTAGCATTTTACTTTGCATGATTGTCAGACACAACGTTCAGAAATCACTTACAAAAATGCAGAATTAATCACGAAAGATTTGTGTCACTTTTGCCCGTAAGTAATGACCAGAACCATTGTGGTATTCATCGTAAATCACTTGGTCTTATCAGAATTACTACTGAGGAATCTTGTGTTTCTAATACGAAGTTCGAAAAATCACTTTTGTCCGAGTTTTTAGAGATTCGGACCACTGTGCGACGGTCAGAAGGAAGTGGGGTGGGTTCGGAGCTTTGTTAAGTTATGACAGTTTCAAACTGTAAGATTTATTTTGTTTCAGGCATGTAGCATTAATGATATGAAATATATGTTTTTCCGAGGTGGTGTTACAAACTTTCAGGGATGATGGCGAAGGGCACATATATCAATTTGAGATAAGGAACTCTGGTCCAGAAATGACTGAGTCGAAAGTTATAAGGTAAAATAGTTGTGTGGAAATGGAATTGTAATTTGGCAACACGTGCCCTCCTTCCCTTAACCTTTGGAACAGTCGTGGAAAAATGATATGGGCCGGATGTCTCCTACGTGGGTACTTAGCCCGATACAATCTGTGAGCTTGTCTACTGTTCCCATTGGCTGATCCGTATTCCAAAATCAGATCTGCTTGTTCCGCTCTCGTGTACTCCTCCATTTCACTAGGACTGATCGACTGGACACTGCAACTTGTACACATACACTGCTGTCTACAGACGTGCATATCAGGACCGACCATGTCCGTTACACATTACGCTATCTGCATTGCTTTAGTGTAGTTTACTGTCCCCATCCCTCAGACAGCGCACTGAATGGAATACTGTAAGTAGACAACGTAAACAACGTCAGATGAATACAGTACACATAAATAAGGTGTACAGAGGAATAAAATTATTTCATTTCCACACAACTATTTTTGCTTGTAACTTTCGACTCGGTCATTTCCGGACCAGGGTTCCTTATCTCAAATTGATACATGTGCCCTTCGCCATCATCCCTGAAAGTTTGTAACACCACCTCGGAAACACCCTGTATAATAAAAGATAAAAAAGTGAGAATTACAAAATCATGTTACTACAATGTAATACTAGAAAACTTATTGACATATTCCGGCAACCGCACAGCACGACAACCAACTTCAAACTAACCCATACACCCCCATTCAACACCAAAAAGTAGCAAGACGAAAATAGATTTCTGAGTGGATGTCACCATTTCAGAGTTAAATATTATAATTTTATTAAGCCACGAAAGGAAAATTTCCAAATCAATAAAGGCTATGCCGTGATTAAAAAGGGTGGTGCGAGAAGAAATGCCTGTAGCGAGGATGCTAAAAACGGTAAGAGACCCGTCACCAAATGAAATGAAGCAGAAAGGTCTTACCTTCTGTTCTGTATGCCATTGTTTGTTTTTTTTTTTTCCAGTGGCTCTTCTAGCGTTTTGTTGATACGTTGTTGTCTGCAGAGTTACACTGCAGATTTCTTTTGTTTACAACACGGCGACATAGAAACAGGAGAAAGCATTTTGCGTGATGGAATTTGCACGAACAAGGGCTGTGTTCACAGTGCAACGACACTTTCGAACCAAATTTGATAAGCGTCCTCCTCAAAGGAACTGCATTGTACGTTGGGTGATGTACTTCGAAACAACTGGCTGTTTATGTGTCGGAAAAATGTCCGGGCAGGGTTTTCAGGTTTCAAAACTGACGAAATGATTGCCAAAATCGTCTCATCACAGTGTTATCGACATGTTTTACCTTGATTGAGAACAGCGGCATGTTCGTGCTTAGGTATAAGTATATTTTTTTTGTTGAGACCTAGTGTCAAAGTTGTGAAGAGATGACAGATTCTGAAACCGACATGAGGGGTAAGCTAGACAATAAATGTGCAACATTTGAAACAACAGCGAGAGCGCGTGTAGTTTTCTGCGGTTACAAAGTCGCAGCCACGACAACTGGTCGAAGTATAGTGAAATATATGGTTATATTTCCGAGTGTTTAATATAATTCTAATACAAATATTATGAACATGTAGCTTTATGGCTAATTTTGAAGTTATACCAGTTAATACAACAAAGAAATAATCAAATAAAGGCATTATAATGGTCGTTAGGGGTGACAGGTATGGAGTTTTTGGGGAGAAGTCGCACAATGGCTTCTTTGTAGAGTTCCGGGTACGACGAAGTTATTATAAAAGCATTAAAGATCGGATCAGTGTGGGTAGGATGACATCAAATATTTTATACAATAACATAATGCTTATATTGTCTACACCTAGTGCTTTAGATATGGTGTATGACAAATGGGTCATCTGCAGAATTTGTATAACAATGACGTCCATCAATTCTTACCCTTCCTACTATTTCATTTATAATGATAGAGTTACAAATTCCTAACAGTGAGTATGTATGTATTTATTTACACTGCAAGTGGGCAAGCACCCGGTGGCAGTGGTATATACAATATAAACAATACACAATAAAATTTACAATACACAATACAATTTTACAACACGTATACAATTTTATACACAATACAATAAGAATACACAATACAATTTAACACAATAATAATAAAACATAAATAAAATACCTGATTTTACAATACAACCTACATAATTATGTATAGGTCCTACATAAGTTTCAATAGTCTTTCACTTTACTCTCATCTCATTCCCTGTAGTGGCACTATGACGCATTTCACTGACACTTTAGCACACATTTCACTGACACTCTGTAACACATTTCACTGACACTATAGAACACATTTCATTGACGCTATAAATTATCACTGATCGGAACTGTTCACTGCACTGTAAAACCAGCGAATAGGGATTATAAAGAATGGACACTGAGCGAATTTTCCTGTGTTTTGTTTTTCCGTGCGCCAGCGGATAGTTCCACTTTCAAGCGCTAGAGGTAGTGTAATCGAGCATACGCTAACATAATAATTGAGAATAGAGTTGAGACACGGGATCCAAACATCGCCTACCTTATTGCATAATCCAGTAACGCTTTGCTTCAAATAAATTCAAGTTAACAGCTTTTCCTTATTTCTCAGTGACAAACTAGTTGTAATAATAATATTTTATATTTCAGATATCATAAATTATATTATAAAATAATATAATACATTATAAAATTAAGCATCAAATTCGTTTAATATTTTTATAATATAATATAATATAGGTATATGGTTTTACTTCTCGTGAGAGTTTTGTTTTTCCATTTTCAGCGCTATCAAATCATTACATATTTTAATTGTTGTTGGGGTCAACGTCTGAACTCTCATTATAAAGGAACTCTAGAGTCTAGACATTACAGTTAATGAAGGATTTATTATTTTATGGATCCAATTTATTTTATTTGAGTACATAATGTACCTAGATGTATTAATTATATGTGTTATATTTCCGCTGTGTCGACTGCTAGCTGGTGTGATGTCAGCGCCAACTCTAGGGAGAAAGCAGAATCTGACGCTCTAGCTGGCTTGAAGGCCATTGAAATCGGTCCGGCTACATCAAAGGTACCGACGCGAAGTGTCCATTCTTTATAATCCCTATTCGCTGGTAAAACCATAACTTCACTGACTCACCTCGCTTCACTGATACAACAGTTCAAATAAGTCAAATAATTACATCCTTATGCATACTTATAAACAGAACTACATTTAAACTAAAAATTTCTAGTCTAAGGCCCTCTTACACGCTAGTTTCTATACTAATGTAGTAAACGTCACAAGAATTATTTCCTTCGTGTGAAACATTTCACGACAATAAAATAAAATTCTCATTAATAACAGCTAAAATGCCGCGTCCATACTAGTTAAATATTTAAAATAAAGCATGATTATGTCCAGATAAAGGTTTGTTTAATAATGTAATTGAGAAAAAAAATTAAAGAGACATTTGATATTATCAAAACTTCTTCATTTATGTCTGAGTTTATATTTCCTTAAACATGATTACATAATTACTCTAGTCCAGTAAGTCAGTCAGGTCTGTTACACTATTCTGTTCCTATGGATACACAGTTCAAAAAGAAATCCCACAGATGTCAGCACAAGCCAAGATGATGTACTGCTATGTTCACCCATTTTGATTTGGCGAGTTTTTGTGTCAAACTCTTGCTTTTGTGTTTTAGTCTAAACGTGCATTTTTACTCTGTCAGATCTGTTTGTGTTGTTTTCCACAAATAACAACATACAATAGTCATAATAGTACACGTGTGTAGTAGTTAAGTTGCTATTTTGAAGATTTTTAAGCAAACAAATTTTAAGTTACCACATGGTTTTGTATGTTTTGTCATGTCTGTTACCTGTCAGATCTGTTACTCCATGTCGTGTCTGTTACAACATACAGGACAGTGCCTTAAGTTTTCCTAATTATCTATCATTAAAGAAACTAAGGCTAAAATATATTCGCCTTAAGGGCAATCTACTAAAATAAATTGTTACTGAAAGAATGCTTTTCTATTAGTTACTGAAGAAGTTATTATCTTTATAGCCTATTAGGTAACAGATGTGATATTAAGATATTTAGAATATTTGTTCTTTTTTATCTGAAGTTACTTCTGTTACTATTCTAGGACCTATGCACTGTTTAAAGAATATCTGATACAGAAAAAAAAGGAAAGGAATTCTATTTCTATAAAAGATTCACTGTCTTGTCTTGTAACACACCTGATATTTAGCCGTGCCATCAATGAGTCATTGATACTTGTAGAGAATGCTGTAAAGCAAGGTGAGTGTACAGTGGCTGATTACTATGGCAGAGACATTGCACTATATTAGTACATGCAGAATATGCACCAAATAATGCTTTTAATTTTGACGTTCTCAATCGTCTATTTGTTATACAAATTTTGCACATGACCCAAATACGTATATGCGACCTGTAACTCCTGTACAAACTTTAATGAAAATCTGTTTGGTAGGAGAAAAATTATTAATTTACCTAAAACCATCCTCTATAAAGGGGTAGTTCCTCTTACGCAAACGTAATGAGAGCTCGTACACAAAAAATGTATGCTACCTGTAACTCCTGTACAAACTTTAATGAAAAACTGTTCGGTAGGAGAAAAGTTGTTAATTCGTCTAAAACCATCTTCTATAAAGGAGTAGTTCCTCTTACACAAACGTAATTAGAGTTCGTACACAAAAAAATGTATGCTACCTGTAACTCCTGTACAAACTTTAATGAAAAACTGTTCGGTAGGAGAAAGTTATTAATTCGCCTAAAACCATCTTCTATAAAGGAGTAGTTCCTCTTACAGAAACGTAATCAGAGTTCGTACACAAAAAATGTATGCTACCTGTAACTCCTGTACAAACTTTAATGAAAAACTGTTCGGTAGGAGAAAGTTATTAATTCGCCTAAAACCATCTTCTATAAAGGAGTAGTTCCTCTTACACAAACGTAATCAGAGTTCGTACACAAAAAATGTATGCTACCTGTAACTCCTGTACAAAGTTTAATGAAAAACTGTTCGGTAGGAGAAAAGTTATTAATTCGCCTAAAACCATCTTCTATAAAGGAGTAGTTCCTGTTACACAAACGTAATCAGAGTTCGTACACAAAAAATGTATGCTACCTGTAACTCCTGTACAAAGTTTAATGAAAAACTGTTCGGTAGGAGAAAAGTTATTAATTCGCCTAAAATCATCTTCTATAAAGGAGTAGTTCCTCTTACACAAACGTAATCAGAGTTCGTACACAAAAAATGTATGCTACCTGTAACTCGTATGTAAAATTTTATGAAAATCTGTTAAATAGAATATAAGTTACTAATTTTATCCAGCTAGATTTGCGTTTTGATCCACTGTGCAGAGGTCTAATCGATCGTTTCGTTTTCAGGGGTGCACGTTTGTCGTTCAGTCGTATGAGGTCGTTAAGCGTTTTGATTTTTGCGTCGATTGAGCGTCTAGTCCAAATTGTATGCCACGGCAATTCCAAAGCGTTAGCCTTCAGTTCTGTCCCTTCAATACATTTGAAATCTCTATAGCTTACTATTTTATGTTTTGTTATAAGACACTGTAAAGAGTAAGCAATACAGATTAAATCATGGTGTGAAAGTTCAGGGACGGGAACCCTGATCATGGCCTTTCACCTTATCAGAATGTGTGATTGCAATTATGTCAATTAATGTTTCAAATGTAGTTGCATGGTTCATCAAGTGCGATAAATGAGCTGTCTTTAATCTGTGACTTATCTAACACTATACTACACTTATTTTTACGATGAAACTCTGCTATAGTTGAAATGAAACACCAATTTGTATGATGATTTAAAGGCGGCGTAATCAAAACAGTGATAATAGTTCACGCAATAGCTAAGGTCTTGTGTGGGCGCAAATGTCATGCAAATCAATGCCGACTTTAGCATGGATATTCATAACACGTTGTTTATAAAGACGTCTCTCCAGCAGCGCTAAGATTTGATCTGACGTGCATGAGCAACCACCACATCAAGTAATGTTATGACGATACCTTGGACTCAGTTCGTCAAAACATCTCATTATCGCCAAACTGGAATTGATACTAGCTAAACTTATAGTTGGTACACTATCCTTGAGTGGAAGTACCCTAGCTTCCCTCTAAGTTGAACATAAGTAATAATAATAATAATAATAATAATAATAATAACAATAATAATAATAATAATAATAATAATACGTGAGGATTTTACATTGTAATGATCTACCTAATATCCGATAAATTATTGTTCTATTTAGCAGCACAGAACTGAGAAATACTTAATGATATAATAATAATAATAATAATAATAATAATAATAATAATAATAATAATAATAATAATAATAATAATACGTGAGGATTTTACATTGTAATGATCTACCTAATATCCGATAAATTATTGTTCTATTTAGCAGCACAGAACTGAGAAATACTTAATGAAATAATAATAATAATAATAATAATAATAATAATAATAATAATACGTGAGGATTTTACATTGTAATGATCTACCTAATATCCGATAAATTATTGTTCTATTTAGCAGCACAGAACTGAGAAATACTTAATGAAATAATAATAATAATAATAATAATAATAATAATAATAATAATAATAATAATAATACGTGAGGATTTTACATTGTAATGATCTACCTAATATCCGATAAATTATTGTTCTATTTAGCAGCACAGAAATGAGAAATACTTAACGAAATAATAATAATAATAATAATAATAATAATAATAATAATAATAATAATAATAATAATAATACTTACTTACTGGCTTTTAAGGAACCCGGAGGTTCATTGCCGCCCTCACATAAGCCCGCCATTGGTCCCTATCCTGAGCAAGATTAATCCAGTCTCTACCATCATATCCCATCTCCCTCAAATCCATTTTAATATTATCTTCCCATCTACGTCTCGGTCTCCCCAAAGGTCTTTTTCCCTCTACCCTCCCAACTAACACTCTATATCCATTTCTGGATTCGCCCATACGTGCGACATGCCCTGCCCATTTCAGACGTCCGGATTTAATGTTCTTAATTATGTCAGGTGAAGAATACAATGCGTGCAGTTCTGTGTTGTGTAACTTTCTCCATTCTCCTGTAACTTCATCCCTCTTAGCCCCAAATATTTTCCTGAGAACCTTATTCTCTAACACCCTTAACTTATGTTCCTCTCTCAACGTGAGTGTCCAAGTTTCACAACCATACAGAACAACCGGTAATATAACTGTTTTATAAATTCTAACTTTCAGATTTTTTGACAGCAGACTAGATGACAAAAGCTTCTCAACCGAATAATAACAGGCATTTCACATATTTATTCTGCGTTTAATTTCCTCCCGAGTGTAATTTATATTTGTTACTGTTGCTCCAAGATATTTGAATTTTTCCACCTCTTCGAAGGATAAATCTCCAATTTTTATAGTTCCATTTCTTACAATATTCTGGTCACGAGACATAATCATATACTTAGTCTTTTCGGGATTTACTTCCAACCCTATCGCTTTACTTGCTTAATAATATAATATAATATAATATAATATAATATAATATAATATAATATAATATAATATAATATAATATAATATAATATAATATAATATAATATTCTATTATATTATAATAATAAACCTTAGTGATCAGTACTGAAGGCCAATAAGTATGCCTATATACAGGGCTTTCATTTCAGAACTTCCCAGTCTAAGTCATTATTTATTTCAATTAAATGTAATAAAACAAAAAAGCGTTAATTTAGGTAGAGGAGTAATTTTAAACAAGTGTCATTTGCACTCACTTTGAAATTTCAGATGGCATCCCTATATACTTAAATTCGAAAGAGTATTCAACTGTTTATGCATCTCATTCATTTGTTCTCACATTTTTTTTTTGTTTTCTATCGTCGCTTGGCAACCTGGATTGTTGCTACTGTTGGTTAGAGCTGAAGAGAATAACACTACAGAGACTAATGTTGGTTACAAGTTATTTCAGGTAGTAACAGAAACTAATATTAAGGAATATTATGCTTGCATATTATAAACCTATTCTTTAAAAATTTAAAACGGGATAGAGGATAATAAAAGCCGAAGTCTGGATTCACGTTATTTATGTATGGTTTTTGATACTATGGCAATGCTATGTAGAGGGGTTCAGAAATAGGCTGTATTACTGTCTGGCCAACAATGGAGCACATTTTGAACATTTAATTTACTAAATTTAGGAAAATAAACTGTTTTCATCCCATAACCAACTGACAATAACAATAATTCAGGTTGCCAGGCGACGGTAAAAAAACAGAAGATGTAAGAACAAATGAATAGGATGTATAAACAAATTAATATTCTTTCAAATTTAAATATCTTAACATAAGAGTGCCATTTGAAATTTCAAACGGGTAGTGGGGAACGGGGGTGAAACCTAAAATGTAATTTATTAACACTGGTTTTAAACTTCCTGCTCAATATTTAAATTGAAGAGTTTTTTGTTTAAATTATATTAAATTGAAATAAGTATTTATTTAAACTGGGAAGTTTTGAAATGAACGCCCGGTACATAGGTATGTCAGATATTAAGGTGTGGATGTTAAATGTTATGTTTTATTTAACGACACTCGCAACTGCAGAGGTTATATCAGCGTCGCCGGATGTGCCGGAATTTTGTCACATTTAAGCACACTTAAATGCCATCGACCTGGCTCGGGATCGAACCCGCAACCTTGGGCATAGAAGGCCAGCGCTATACTAACTTGCCAACCAGGTCGACTTTAAGGTGTGGATGATGACGGTTTCTTCGAATAAAGTACTTCTCTATCACTTATTCTGCGGATGTTGGAATAAAACGACTCATATTCGTGAAGTGTACTCATCAAAATATCAAACGTCCTCATCCTGTTTCGAGATATACCTAAATCGTCCTTCTCCTGGCCATAGGGTAGAGTAGAATAAATCGCACCGCTTCCTAAATGGCACCATTGCTAGTTTAAAACAAGTTACTGTAGTAGTGTAGCATCTAGTGGTATTGTTACCATGTACCATATGAACTTCCACCATGTCAGTTGATTTCTACCACTTCTTTGTGTCTGAAGCGTGGTGATAGTGTATCTAATATAATCGCTCAGGTGGATGTATATTTAGCTAACATTTTGTAACTAAATAACGGATTTGTATGCAAAGGAATCCATAATCTTAAGATGTTATTAGTTTAAAGAAATATTAAAGAACATTTAACTTAGTACAATTTTCGAAAATGTCGTGATTATTGGCTAGAATGAAGGAAATAACTTATGGCGTAGTTTCTCAATTCGCATCACTCTGTAGGTGCCTAATTCGCACCGGTGCGATATGAGTAACTGTAGCAATTCTAGCCGTAGAAAAGAAGTACCAAAAATTTTAACTGAACGAGGAATGCATCAGGTAGTGTAATATCAAGTGGTGAAAAGAGCGTTAATACAACAAGTGTGTGTTATACAAGCACACCAGGCATTTTGTGCCACCTATGATAATTTTTATACGTCAAACAGTGCATCCTACATCATAAGCTGGTGGTCCTCCAGGATCGTTAGTTGTTTGCTCTGAGTCAGGTAACATCAACAGTGAACTATTTGTCGAATAGTTCAAACAATTTATTTTCCACTCAAACCTGCCATAGAAAAAAGTGCTGCTTCTGTATGTCCACACATACGACCCATTCAAAAAATATAGAAGCTAAATTATCTCGGGAAAATGGTGTGATCCTGTTTCAGCTTCCTCGTCATAATTCTCAGAGGCCCAGCCTTTAGATGTTTCTAGCTTCAAATTATTTCAGACAGCTAAATCATGAAGCAGTTCTTAGGTGGCTTAGAGAGAGAAGTGGACAAAAGGTGACGCAGTTTACAGTCTAAACTGCCTGGTGGAGCACATGGCAAATGTGTAACAATAAAAAACGTATTCATACAGTTTAAATGTTACGTAATTTATGCTCTATTTTTTCAATTTCATTTGAAGATGCGTTACTCTTTTTCTTTGATTGCAGTAAACTTGATTTTCATTTATTACATTAGTCATATTAAATACTGTTCAATATGTTCAATATTAAAAGCTTTCCTTCATCCTGTTCCCTGCAGATAAAGAGGTGCGATATAAGAAACCGTAGGTGCTATTTAGGCACCACTGACAAGTGTTTCGAAAATGTCATTCTCGTTAAAAAATATTAAATCAAATTCAAGAATTCTTTTTTACATGAAAAGTAAATCTTCTGGGAATGTATCTCTGTAAAGAAATGCAGAAAATAAAAACTGTATTGTTCAATAAAAATTATAATTGCTAAAGTGGTAGAGTATACCATTAGGAAAGTCCAGGATAACAGAGAGGGTTTGGAATTGAACGGGTTACACCAGCTGCTTGTCTATGCGGATGACGTGAATATGTTAGGAGAAAATCCACAAACGATTAGGGAAAATACGGGAATTTTACTGGAAGCAAGTAAAGAGATAGGTTTGGAACTAAATCCCGAAAAGACAAAGTATATGATTATGTCTCGTGACGAGAATATTGTACGAAATGGAAATATAAAAATTGGAAATTTATCATTTGAAGAGGTGGAGAAGTTCAAATATCTTGGAGCAACAGTAACAAATATAAATGATACTCGGGAGGAAATTAAACACAGAATAAATATGGGAAATACGTGTTATTATATGGTTGAGAAGCTTTTATCATCCAGTCTGCTGTCAAAAAATCTGAAAGTTAGAATTTATAAAACAGTTATATTACCGGTTGTTCTTTATGGTTGTGAAACTTGGACTCTCACTTTGAGAGAGGAACATAGGTTAAGCGTATTTCAGAATAAGGTGCTTAGGAAAATATTTGGGGCTAAGAGGGATGAAGTTACAGGAGAATGGAGAAAGTTACACAACACACGACGGCTGGGATTGTATTCTTCACCTGACATAATTAGGAACATTAAATCCAGGGCATGTAGCACGTATGGGCGAATCCAGAAATGCATGTAGAGTGTTACTTGGGAGGCCGGAGGGGAAAAGACCTTTGGGGAGGCCGAGACGTAGATGGGAAGATAATATTAAAATGGATTTGAGGGAGATGGGATATGATGATAGAGAATGGATTAATCTTACTCAGGATAGGGACCAATGGTAGGCTTATGTGAGGGCGGCAATGAACCTCGGGGTTCCTTAAAAGCCAGTAAGTAAGTAAAGTGGTGCAATATAGGCTACCTTACCCTACGTATTAATTTTATATCCGATTAAATCATGCAACATGCGATAAGCCCTGATTATAATGAAATTACACTACTCACGGATCTTACATAAATCAATATAGCTGAAAAACACGTGCCACGCGGAAGACGTGCGGTGAATGCTTGGTATGAATATCAATGAAGTGTCCGTCCCAATATCAGTAATTACTACTTTCACTACGTAAATCGCTTTCAACTTATGAGAAAATGTGGGCAAATTCCACATCCTGCATGCCAAGGATGTCATCCGTTCCGCTTGTACATGTAAATGACCAGAGAATCCAGTCTACGTGAAGAAACATCCTGGCGGAATTACATCACGCGTGCGGATAATTAAACAAGATTAGCTTTGCCTCTAATTGTGTGGGACGATTTCATACATGAATGAATGAAGAGTTTAAAATAGTACATTATGCAACGAGCCTATAATGATAGTAATTAAGAATCGAGTATGGATATTTATGAAACGAGCGCAAGCGAGTTTCATAATTTTCATACGAGCTTCTTAATTACCATTATAGGCGAGTTTCATACGACTTTTTATGCTTGACCATATTTCTAACTTGAAAATTATCGGTATTCAGATGTATACATTTTATTTGTAACTGACAAGATCGGAAGTGACCTTGTTCTAGGTCGTGAATTGTGAGATTTGCGCAGACGCGAAAGTATTGATTTTTTCCGAGGAACAATAATGTCATTGACCTTGACGTAGTCCCGTTACTTGATAATATTATAATATTATAACCTTGATTATTGAATTCGACATTGAAAAACGAGATGACAAATTGAATTTATTTGAATATTATTTACAATTAACGCTAATTATTATAGTAACAGAACATAACCTTCTGCGACAGTATTGGACTTCCAGCCTCCGTGACTTTTCGCTAATTCTCTTTCGATTGCATATCCGAGAATAATCGACACTTGCGCTTTTATAACGGTACAAAGCTGACTTGTCATTGGCTGAACACATGTAAGCTGAGTTATCATTGGCTGAAGACCTGTACTTTAATGAGTAGGTGTACTTTAATGACATGCATTAAAGGACTGCTACCGGGTGTATAATTAGTACATTTCGGCATGGTCGAGCATAAAGAAATAAAATACAGTAGAACTTGGTTATAACGACATCCAAGGGACCTTAAAAATTATGTTGTTATAAACGAGTGTCGTAGTAACCGAGATTAGTATTATCAGTATAGTGAGGTGGGAAATGAAAAATAACAAACTTAATTCGTTTTATTTTAGATTTATGTATCCACTTTTAAGCCTACCATGAGCATAATAAAATACAGGTACCGGTACAATTATAAATACCGGTACAGTATTCTGTAGTAAAACAGCTTGTTCCGTACTCACTAAACTCCTTTACTTAGGAGTCAAGTAATCAGGCATTTTACTCTGTTGTCTCCTACAAAGCTAAATGACACTCGGGAGGAAATTAAACGCAGAATAAATATGGGAAATGCCTGTTATTATTCGGTTGAGAAGCTTTTGTCATCTAGTCTTCGGTCAAAAAGTCTGAAAGTTAGAATTTATAAAACAGTTATATTACCGGTTGATCTGTATGGTTGTGAAACTTGGACTCTCACTTTGAAGAACAGAGGTTAAGGGTGTCTGAGAATAAGGTTCTTAGGAAAATATTTGGAGCTAAGAGGGATGAAGTTACAGGAGAATGGAGAAAGTTACACAACGCAGAGCTGCACGCATTGTATACTTCACCTGACATAATTAGGAACATAAAATCCAGACGTTTGAGATGGGCAGGACATGTAGCACGTATGGGCGAATCCAGAAATGCATATAGAGTGTTAGTTGGGAGGCCGGAGGGAAAAAGACCTTTGGTAGAGTCTGGATTAATCTTGCTCAGGATAGGGACCAATGGCGGGCTTATGTGAGGGCGGCAATGAACCTACGGGTTCCTTAAAAGCCAGTAAGTAAGTAAGTCTCCTACTTGCCCAATACACACTTTCTAAATTACGTTCTACGAGTATGTTCATAATTTCAGTTACAATGTCACTGCTCCCTCCTCTAGCTTCGATCCATTCTGTTCAAATGCAGCAACAATTTTATCCTTGCTCTTCCAAATCGTTTGGATTGTGAAATTAACTAGGCCAAACTCACGACACATGTAACCTTTTTTAATTCCATTCTCAATTTGATCAATCACTTTAATTTTTTCTTCCAATGTTAAAACTCTTCTCTTAGTGGCCATACTGCGTTAAAATGCGTCCATTTAGTGAAAACTTCCTATCGAAATTGATCGCAAGCAGTTACCATTAATACCACATGAATTCGGGCGGGTTACAATGGGGTGGGGAATCTGCCTGCATTTAAGGTGTCTATGACAGAAGGGGACAGTAAAGAATTTGCCAGGTTACCAGATTCAACAAAATATTTCTTAAAATACTTTCGTTCTTAGAAAATCGTATTCCAAACTGAGGTTGAAAATTACGTTATATGCGAGGTAGATGCATATACGTTTGTCGTATTAAGCAAGGTAGAAAAGCATATGTCTTATGGGGAATTAGTTGGGATCACAGAATATTTGACGTTATAGACGAGGTGTCGCACAAAACGAGGTCGCTATAACCAAGTTCTACTGTAATTAATCAAATTGTGAATTAAAAAAACATGGCGGTATATAACTATTATAACGACCTTGTGATGTCATCAATGACATCATACCTTTTCATCGTAGCTTCACTGTATGATAGATGAAAATTACTGGCATCTTATAGAATGAAACTGTAAATATATAATTGAAAGTTCCAAGGACATAATTATGTAGCCAGTCCTATATTAATGAAGTATTAACTCATTTATTAAAAAAATTCATGTTGTGATAGATGTCCTATAGAACTTAAGAATGTGAAGGTTATACCATTACACAAGGGTGGTAGCAGGAATATAGAATCTAACTATAGACCTATCTCTATTTATTTTATTTATTATTGCTAGTAAGTTTGAAATGAATACAAATTAATAAATACAATGAAAGATAAACTAGCCCACTCCTGAATGAGTAAGACTCGTGCTCAGGAGGGGATTCCAATACAGACAAAAATAAAATTAAAATTGAGAGTGAATACAGATTAAATAGTGTTTAATATGTTTAAACCCAAACTATAAATCCAATACAATTTTTTATTTTTATTTTTTTTTTTTGTTAATTTGGAGAGGATTCGTGGTTGAAATATTATTGGAATAAAATTTGTTTAATAATCTGTGACCTTAACTCATGCTATGATAAAAAGCTGCATTGGTTTTACATTTTGGTTCAGACAAACGCAGAGAATTCATATTTTTAGTTCTATATTTATGTATATACCTTTCAAAGTTATTAAAATTTCTATGGAAATATTTTAATAAAATAAAATAATACATTTGTTTAATGTTGAAAACTTTGAAATGTTTAAACCACAATTCAGTTGGGTAATCTTTCTGCTTTTTTAAACAAATTTTTAATACTTTTTTCATTAGTAAAATTAACGGATAAAGGTTGGATTTATAAGTTCCACCCCAACCTATAATACCACACATAAATATAGATTGAAATAATGCTAAATAAATTACACGTAAACAGTTAATTGACAAAATATTTCTTAGAATAACAAAGTAACATAATGTTTTACGTAATTTATTACAAATATAATGAATATGATTATTCCATTTTAAATGATTATCAATAATAATACCGGTACCTAAGTATTTAACTTCATTAATAACTGAACAATTGCAATTTATATCGGAACAATCAGAATTATGCATTTTAATTTGTAGTACCCATATAGATTAAATTGGTTTATTACCTTTACTATTTAAAGAAAATGGGATAGCTATTGTTTTATCTTTATTAATTACAAGTGAATTTAAATCGAACGATTCTTTTATTAATTTTAAGCCGCAATTTGCATTATAACAAGCATCAGTCCAAGTTTTTCCACTAAAAAGTAAAACAGTATCATCAGCATACGAATATAAATAGTTCCTAAAGTTTTTGAAACATTATTACATGCACAAATGTCCAGATATTTTGAACCAAATTCATTATTTTCAAAAGAAACAATTTGAATTCAGACCCAAACGAAGTACATGTGATGCTGTATATGACCTGGTTGATAATGTTATTGATGATTCACTTGTTTGTTTTCGATCATATATGTCAAAAGCCTTTGATAATATTAATCACACCATATTATGTAACACACTTACATTTTATGGATTTGAAGATGTTGCTGTAAATCTTCTAGAATCCTATTTACAATGTAGAACACAGTTTATTTTAGTGGATGTTTTTCTAAAGGTAAATTATTTAAATTTGGAGTGCCCCAAGGTTCTATATTGGGACCACTTCTTTTTAATATTTACATAAATTATTTACCATGCAACATTGATAACATTAGCAGTCACAGTTGCTGATGATTTCGAAATTAAAGGTTCTTTGTAACACTTCAATAAATTTAAACCAACAGTTGCATAATTATTGTACAGCATTACAGGACTGGTGTTCCTCTAATAACCTGTCATTAAATAAGGATAAAACTTGTGAAAGTTTGTTCACTCTTTCTAGAGAAAAGATTGATATTATTACTTTTTAAAAGTTTCTTGGTATTTGTGTTGACTTTAGATTAAGCTGGGACGTCCATATATAATATATAGCTACGAAAATGACTAAGGATTATTTATGTCACGTAGACTGAATGGTGTTGTGCAGCAAAATATTCTACTTCAAGCATACTACGCAGTTACATAGTTTAATTTGTTATGGCAGCGTTTCTGAAAATATGGTCCGCGGACCACCTGTGGTCCTCGAAGTCTGCCTTGTGGTCCTTCAAAAAAAAAGAGAGAAGAAAAAATAAAATTCGAACGAAATGCGTATCACACTGTAGCTTAAAATCTCAGTTTGAAAATTACACATGTGAATCGAATTTCACATTTTCTCCCAGTACAAACATTTTATGAAATTTATTACCCTATCCGTCTATCGACTTCCCACTCTACTCTCAGCAACAAAAGAGGGATTTAAAGCACCATATACGTCGTTTCTCGACATCTTTTCCCTGCACATCTGGCGCCGCGCCTGTAACCCAACCAGGGACCACCCGAATTCATAACAGAGGACCAAAGTACCGAACCTTAATTCAATTTTAAAATATAAGTATACTGGTATTAAAATATGCTACAAAAATGATAAATTTGCTTTCGAGGGGAACAAGAGTAAGGTGGTCCACGGAACTGTTCTGACTTTAAAAAGTAGCCCCCACTTCAAAAAAGTTTGAGAAACGCTGTGTTATGGTATCTCGTTATGGGGCAATAGTTCATATAGTGATGGAATATTTCAATTACAAAAAAAAAAAAAAAAAAAAAAGAGTTCTTAGAATAATCTGTCAGTAATCTTATCTAGCACATTGCAAACCATTGTTTTTTTTTTTAAATTATGAGTATTGGCTGTCTCAAATCTTTATATATTTTATTTACTTTTAATTGTAATGAAAGGCAAAAATTAATGTTTTATAAATAATACTTATCTTAGTCATTATACTAGGAAAAATGAAGATATAAAAAATATTTTTTATCACTTCAGTATGTCTCAAAAGAATTGGTATTTTATGTCAGTTAAATTTTATAATAGTTTACCTCTTAATATGAGATGTCTGCCTGATAATGTGTTTAACCCTTTGCAGCATAGTGGTTGTTCAGAAGAACCACCATTTTCTTTTTTTCTAAATTTTATGGCACAGATATTCCACCAAGGAACCACCTCTTGAGTATACATAGAGGCGTCATTTGTGTTTCCAAATTGTATGCAGAATTAAAATGTTAAAAAAAAAAATGATCGAAGGTTTGTTATGATCCATGATATAAAAATCATAAAAAATTAATTTGTGCTGCGAAGGGTTAAAAGTAAAATTAAGTCTATTTTAACAAAGAAATGTTTGTATAATATTAATGATTTTAATATAAATTTCAATATATATGTTTGACTGTGCCTGTATACATTGTAATTTATGACAATGAAGCAATATCAACATCATTTTGCTTTTAAAAAAAGTCCGCGTCACCGTTTTTGGAATGTGAACAAGTAATGGAAAGGTTAAGTTCGAGTGTTTTGCATTTGTCGCAGTCAGTCTGACAACTGTTTGACAAATGGCTGATGTGACGTGTATAGGAAGTGGTACCATTCTCAGCTGCACTAGCAATATGCTCACAAACTGGGCACTATATATCTAGGACACACGCCAAAAATGCTGGCGCTAGCTGTACATTCAAACCAAATTTTGCAGAAGATAAAATCTTCCAACATGCATTGCGCGTGATTAAATTCTTGCATTTAAAGAGCTAAGAAACTAAAACATATGAATATTCATTTTCAAGCAAAGCATTTGCTCGCGTAATTTGGCCCCCGCGTATTTTGCGCACCCTAATTTTTAAGGGATGATTTTGAACTTTATTTTTGCTCCGTGTATTTTGCGCACACATTTTACGTACATATTTTTTTTCAGTATAGTAGGGATTACGTACATATTTTTTTCAGGGTAGTAGGGATTTTCCTTCCCTACAGTCCATCGTAGGTCATTCACCAGCAACTGAAGTACCTGCTTCAGAAAGAAACCCCAAAGTCCCGACACTTTAACAATGCTTGTCCTTGGTAGAGACAAGTTACCGGTATAGAAAATTAGCCCTACCATAAATACTTACCTATACATATACTAATTGAGATAAACTCAGAACAGGACCTCTTATTTGAAAAATCCGCATATTTTACGCACCCCAATTTTTTAGTGGCCAAATTTAATTAAAAAGTGCGCAAATTACGCGAGCAAATACGGTAGATACGTGCACTCTAAATATATCATCATCATCATCATCATCATCACCATCACCATCATCATCATCATCATCAGCCGTCAAGTGTTAGATCGCAGTGGATCTGTTATGGTCTCTTGCCAGCGTTTCCTAGGTCTTCCTAAATTTCTTCGATCTCTTGGGACATAAGATAAAATCTGCCTGAAATTATCAGTTAATGGCGAACTCAGTAATTGACTGTGTTCTCATTTCTACAGTGGACTTACCATTTCTAATTGTGGAGAAGTATATGATCCTTGCATTTCTGTTTTCTCATAATGCAGCCGCCAAATTACTCTTCAAGGAACGACCACTCATATAAATTGAGGGAAAGAAGACAGAGGACGGACACTGGAAAGTTTTCTTTTGTCAATTGTACTATCAGGGACTGGAATGCTTTACCTGCAGACTTACTAAAGGCTTTACCAACAACCAAAAACGTATTTAAAAATAGGCTTAAGGACTTTACTAATAGACGGTAGTTATACACAGTATTTAAAGGGTGTAAATGATATTTTGTTATTGAAGTGTTGTATCAGTGAAGAATTATGTTGTGTCAGTGAAGTATGTTGTGTCAGTGAAGTGTGTTGTGTAAGTGAAACATGTTCCTGTCAGTGAAGCTTAATAATAATAATAATAATAATAATAATAATAATAATGATTTATTTAACCTGGCAGAGTTAAGGTCATACGGCCTTCTCTAACACTCAACCAGGAGTAAAAACTGCGTTACAGAAACACTACAGATTTACAAAGTACACACAAAACTGAATAAGATAATAATAATAAAATGTAAACAACAAGTAAGAAGAAATCAGACATAATATATAACATAGAGAAGGAAAGAAAAAAGCATAATAAAATGTGAACAGCAGGTCAAAATAAATGAGGCCTACAAAGTATAAAAAATAAGACAATTATAGATAATAATAATAATAATAAATAAGAATAGTAATGATAATAATAATGATAATAATAAATAATAATAAAATAATAATAACAGGCCTAATAGTAATAATACTAATAGTAGTAATAAAATAGTGCAGTACATAGCATACAATGAACACAATATTTTTAAGTATACACAGTAAGGAATATTATGTTTATATATAGCTCAACTTATCACATTAGAGATATACCATTATCGGAAAATATGAAAACAAAAATATAAAATAAGTTAAATATCACTAGAACATAAAAAAAATGTGAATACGTGGAAACATGCAATACAACACTTGCCATAATAGTAAGTTAGTTTGGCAACTCGTCATAAGATAATTTTCTAACTTGGATTTGAAAGATTTCAATGTTCGGCAACCCTTGACTTCAGGCGGCAGAGAGTTCCAGTGACGAGAGGTAGCAACAGTGAAAGATGAGGAATACAGAGATGATGTGTGAAGTGGAATTTTTAGTTTCTAGTCTAGTTTATAGTTTATAGTGACAATGCAAAGTATTTGAACAGTGAAATGTTTTTGAAGTGTTAGTGAAATCAGAATAGAATCAGTGAAATGTGTCGTAGTTCCAGTGCAGTGAGTGAGTTGACAGCGAAATGAGTGTAATGTTGAAAGGTACTTGTGCAGATATGAACATACTGTATCATACTCGTGGGTTTTAGTTCGAACTTAGGTTTAAGATACAAACTACATTTACTTTAATGGCGAAGTGCATCAACATCGGTTAAAAACGCAGTAATCATAGATTACGAAACGACGGTTAAACAGTAACGGTGGTTAAAATATAATTTCTGTGCGTCATTCATAATCACCGATTACTTAAACATGGTTAACTGACACCTCATTTAACCAGAGTAAAGTCTATGATGGTACACTGTTTCTACAAAATGACAAAAGGAAAACATCCATACCGCTGCAAAGATAATAGTCAACGTCTAAAAACGACTGCGCTCACTCCGTTCTACATCGAAATGAACGTGTCCTACATTTTCGCGTTGCATTTGTTTGCCTTTGGGCGCTGTTATATTTGCGAGTTGCATTTCTTTGTTTTTCAGTGCTGTTAGGTTAAAATCGTACAAAATAGAACATTGAATGTAAAAATGATTATATTCCAATATAAGGTTAAAGTATCGATAGACTTACTTACTATATTTAAATATATTATATAAAAAAAGATGGAATATCCATAAAGGAAAAGGATGGAGAAGATTAGTAGGAATGTGTGTACGATCCAGCACCTCATTTACACCAGGGAACTGTTCATTATCCTAAGATCCATCCATAACCTCTCTTTGTTCAGCCAGTGACATAGAGAAAGAGATATTCAAGTATTCCCTCTTAAAATATAGAAAATAAGTTATATAGAATCGTAATATAAGCAGCCGATCAATAGAAGAAATATGACTGTTTTTGTGTTATTTCAAGTGAGCCATTTGTAGATTTTTGAAAAACGACATCCTCCTGAAATTTTCTGTCTCGTAAGAATTCTCTCTTTCCACTAAAGAAACTTCACACTCACGCTCTATCCAAAATTCAAGTACTGTACAATAATAATCGTCTTCGAAATAAACATCTGTGGCTCTGGCCGCCATTTTGCTTTACTTGCTCTACTAATCACTGGTTATCTCCTTTAACCGCTCGAATATGGCCGGTTAGAGATTACTGTGGTTAACCTTCTATTTAAGTCGTAACCGAGGTCGACCCACCTTAAAAATGCTTAACCAGGGGTTAAGTGACAATTTTAACTAGTGGTTACACTAACCGACGTTGATGCACGTGGGCATAAATGTTATTTTAAGTGATCGTGCTTCATTTAATTTAGGATGTTCCCTGTTATTATTATTATTATTAATTATTGTTAGTATTAATTATTAGTATTATTATTAATTGTATTTTTAATTAATAAGTTTATTATTGTCATTATTGAGTGTAATTAGTTACCACTGCCACCGGGTATATACCCATTGCAGTGTGAATAAATAGATACATACATAATGTACTCGCAATAAACATATGCGGTTCGAGTTGGAATGAAATTTATCAACATTCTAACAGTGGTATTAATATTATTAAAGAATGGCTGGATGCTCACTTACTTTCTTTGAACGTTTCTAAAACAAAATTAATACCATTTTCATTAACATCACATGGCCTTGAGCAACTAGAAAAAAATAATAATATAAGTATAACTATACATGATTGTAACCTACCTACTTGCTCATGTAACGCTTTGAGTATATCCTCACAAGTTAAATATTTAGGCATTATTATTGACCAACATTTAAAATGGGACAAGCATATCTCCTTCCTGTGTAGCAGATTGCGTAAAACAATCCACAAATTTTCCATTCTACGCTCTTATTTACCTGTTTATGTTCTGCGTACTGTGTACTTAGCTCTGTTTCAATCAATAATTCAGTATGGTATTTTAGGTTGGGGAGGAATGGCAAAATCGACTCTCCGTCCTTTAAATCTGCTCCAAAAAAGAATTATCAAAATTTGTCTATATAAACCTTTTGATTACCCAACAAAATTAATTTTTCAGGAATTTGGCGTATCAAATCTAGAACAAATTTATAAACAAAAATTGCTGATTTACTTCCATAAAAACCACAATAAATTTAAATTTGATCCTCATGAATACCAGACGAGACAAAACTACAGTTTCTTTCTAAATACTCCCAAATGCCACACAACTGCTGGATTAAAACACAGCAGAAATTTTGGACCCAAAATATATAATACATTAATTAGAGCTTACCCTGAGCTAAGTACACTTAACACACATAGATTTAAGAAACAAATCAGATTAATGATTTAATTGTTTAAGCTAATTGAGTTAAAAATTGATACTCTAATATTCATGTACTTTTGTATTTTCTATTTGTATATAGACCCTGTTATTACATGCTGTATGTATTTTACCATTTATTAATGTGATTGTGCTCAATGAACTCTCGTAATTTTGTGATATATTTTGTATAACTGATCTGAACTGCGCCCGAGCACGAGCTTCTGCTCTTTCGGGCTGCAATGCCTAATGTAGCTCAAGTGTATAGTATTAATAAATATTATTATTATTAAAAAAAAATCTTGTTCCACAATGTAGTCAAGCCTAAATTTTATGTTAATTTAAAACTGACAGGCATTAATGGGGAAACGACATTCCCAGTTATATTCAACTCTTTTGAGACTGAAATTGAGATAGAAAACTAGAGCAGTCAAAGGGAAATGTTAAGATCATAGATGACCAACTTAAGAAAGGCATTAAGATCAGACTGCTAGTGGCCAATATTAACAAAGCGATTGTAACAAGAATAGAAGAAGATTGAATTCGAAACCTGATGATCCATTACAAGTCAGATGAGCGGCGATAGTGGTGATGATAAAGACATCACCGTGTTAGGCAAATATCTAATGATTAATTATTTATTGTTTGTTACTGACATGGTCTTTATACGCTTGTTATATTGAACATAAGCGGAGTAGTGACTTTGCAAAGTATAAAATACACACACACGCCTTTGGAACGACAATTGCGTAATACTTACGTGTAATAGTAAACAAGGAAAAAGGAGAAGTTATGTCAAAAGTAGTTGGGTTGTAAACGTGGTGTATATTCAATAATGAACTGAATTAAGTTGTTATTTCATTCTTTCGTTCCTTTTATAGCTACGTATAACATTGGTAAGTCAGCAAAGTAATTCTCGCCACTGGCTCATTTGCCCTCTTGTAAACCAGACAGATGGCTGGATGGATAGGCAATCTGTAAAACTCCTACGAGGTGACGTGGAGCCTACAAGATTCAGGTCATACATCTAAGAGTATGCGAGAAGTGAGATTGATTGTCTAGTACTTAAAACTATGTTAAGAAAATGACAGCTTCACAGATTAGAGACCTTTTACCGATAGTTTTAAATAAACGAATATACACCGCGATTCAAAACGAAAGAACAGATTTCAATTTTGTATTACAGAGAAACTATCAAAGATAGAAACACATTGTGCATGTCACTGGATAGAGAAAAGTTCAAAGTTTGGACACAGCTGCGCTGTTGCTTGTTTATAGCAACATGGCTACTACACCACAGGAAATAGTAATATGCGTTACAAGAGCGGTATGTTGATGTTTTCATGTTCGAGGAAAAGATTGAAAAGCGAAACGTAGTTGAGCTTTTTTAATTTCCGAGAACATGAAAACAAACATATCGCTCGTGTATCGTACATTATTTTGTACGAAGATCGTTTATCACATACCTAAAGGAGGAATTTCTAATTAGTTGCAATGAAATCTCCATCTTGGTTTCTGTTCAATGACGGCAACTTTGGAAAACAAATATATCTATCTAAAACATTGTTCCTATAAAATGTTTTCTGTGTTTACTATACTACAGCAGGCCGTGATATACGTCTGTCTTTTTTTTTTCCCCCAGTCTATGATGAGTCTGGAATCTTGTTGATTTTTTCACGGCTTCCTTAATGTTACTTACATTACAAATGCAGTAACTTTTGTGGTGTTGTAGAGCTTACTTAATTTTTGCAAATATTTAAAAACAATAATTAACATTGCAATTTAGGTGAAATTGCAGTGGTAAGTTTCCAATTTATAATTATTACTATGTTAAACGTCTCTAAAAATAACATGTTAAAAGCCTAAAGCAGTAAAATGAATGTCGCGCTTAAGCGGTAAGAAGAGGGAAATTGTTATGTGTGTTACGATGGGAATACGGAATGTGGTATTTCACACTTACCGCGTATTGGTTCTGTGCGGAAAACAAGCAAATACACACGATCTAGCACAATAGTAATATACGTTACAAGAGCGGTATGTTGACGTTTTCATGGTCGAGGAAAATATTGAAAAAGCGAAACGTAGTTGAGCTTTTTTAATTTCCGAGAACATGAAAACAAACATACCGCTCGTGTATCGTACATTATTTAGGGCGAAGATCGTTTATTACATACCTGAAAGACGAATTTCTAATTAGTTGCGATGAAATCTCCATGTTGGTTTCTGTTTAATGACGCCAACTTCGAAAACCAAAATATCTTTCTTCAACATGGTTGCTATAAAATGTTTTCTGTGTTTACTATTTTCCAGCAGGCCGTGATATACGTCTGTCTTTTTTTTCCCCCAGTCTATAAATGCGAACTTAAAATAAACGGTAAGGTTATGTAATGATTTATTTTTCATTTTAATATTTTAACAATATTATTTATATAACACATTGCAGTAATAACATCGGCATCTGGAATCTTGTTGATTTTTTCACGGCTTCCTTAATGTTACTTGTATCAGGAATGCAATAAATTTCGTGGAGTAGTAGACTTTACTTAATTTTTACAAATATTTAAAAACAATAATTAACATTGCAATTTAGGTGAAATTGCAGTGGTAAGTTTCCAATTTATAATTATTACTATGTTAAACGTCTCTAAAAATAACATGTTAAAAGCCTAAAGCAGTCAAATGAATGTCGCGCTTAAGCGGTAAGAAGAGGGAAATTGTTATGTGTGTTACGTTGGGAATACTGAATGTGGTATTTCACACTTACCGCGTATTGGTTCTGTGCGGAAAACAAGTGAATACGCACGATATCGCACAAAATAATTTTGTGTGTTTGAATTCGCGAGATGTCTCAGGTAAGGTTAATCGCCATAATGTTGGAATTTGGTGGACAGAAAATCCTGACGTAGTCATCGAACATGAAAGTGACTCACCGAAAATGAATGTGTTTTGTGCCATTTCTCTTACCAAAGTTTATGGACCTTTCTTCTTTGCGGAGCAAACTGTGACAGCAATGTCATACCTGGACAAGCTGCAAAATTGTTTATTTTCTCAACTTCATGACGATTCCAATGACTTCATTTTCATGCAAGATGGCGCCCCGCCTCACTTTCACCTTGAGGTGCGGCATTATCTGAACAACACCATTCCACAACGTTGGATTGGAAGAGATGGACAACAAGATCTTGTTCATTGTTCTTGGCCTCCCAGGTCACCAGACCTTACTCTTTGTGATTTTTATCTGTGGGGGTACATAAAAGACACAGTGTTTGTCCCACCTTTGGCAGCTACTCTTGAAGATCTGAGAAATCGAATTGTTGAAGCTGTCAATTCATTAAATAGGGACCAGTTGATGCGTGTGTGGAATGAACTGGACTACCGTCTCGATGTTTCTCACGCAACACAGGTGTTCATATTGAGTGTACAGTGTCTGTAGGATAAAACTGTGAACCTTCCTCTATCCAGTGACATGCGCAATGTGTTTCTGTCTGCGATAGTTTGTCTGTAATACAAAATTGCAATCTGCTCTTTCATTTTGAATCACGGTGTATAAATGAAGCACAATAAGAAAAATGAGATAGATAAATAAAAAAAATTTAATCACACCTTAGTATACTGTACATTACAATACATATTCTTCAAATAATGTTTCAAGAGTTTATGGCCCAGTTTCACCAATGAAATAAATAAATAAATAAATTACTAAACAAATAAGTAAATAAGGAAATAAATAAATTACTAAATAAATAAATAGAAAAATAGAGAAATGAGTAAATAAGGAAATAAATAAATAAATTACTAAATCAATAAATAGACAAATAAACAAATAAGTAAATAAGAAAATAAATAAATTACTAAATAAATAAATAGACAAATAGAGAAATGAGTAAATAAGGAAATAAATAAATAAATTACTAAATCAATAAATAGACAAATAAACAAATAAGTAAAAAAGAAAAATAAATTAATAAATAAATAAATAGACAAATAGAGAAATGAGTAAATAAGGAAATAAATAAATAAATTACTAAATCAATAAATAGACAATAAACAAATAAGTAAATAAAAAAATAAATAAATTACTAAATCAATAAATATACAAATAAGTAAATAAGAAAATAAATAAATTACTAAATCAATAAATATACAAATAAGTAAATAAGAAAATAAATAAATAAATTACTAAATCGACAAATAAACAGATAAGTAAATAAATAAGTAAATTACTAAATCAATAAATAGACAAATAAACAAATAAGTAAGTTAATAAGAAAATAAATAATGAAATAAATAAATAAACAAATAAATTACTAAATAAATAGAGAAATAAACAAACAAGTAAGTAAATAAGAAAATAAATAAACAAACAATTTACTAAATAAATAAACAGACAAATAAGGAAATAAATAAATAAATAAACTACTAAATAAATAGACAAATAAACAAATAAGAAAATAAAAAATGAATAAACAAATAAATTTCTAAAAAATAAATAGGCAAATAAACAAATAACTAAATAAATAAGTAAATAAATAAATTACTAAATAAATAGACAAATTAATAAGTAAATAAGGAAATAAATAAATAAACAAATAAATTACTAAATAAATAAACAGACAAACAAATAAGTTAATAAGAAAATAAAGCAGGAAATAAATAAATAAACAAATAAATTACTACATAAATAGAGAAATAAACAAATAAGTAAGTAATAAGAAAATAAATAAACAAACAAACAATTTACTAAATAAATAAACAGACAAATAAGGAAATAAATAAATAAACTACTAAATAAATAGACAAATAAACACATAAGAAAATAAAAAATGAATAAACAAATAAATTTCTAAAAAATAAATAGGCAAATAAACAAATAACTAAATAAATAAGTAAATAAATAAATTACTAAATAAATAGACAAATAAATAAGGAAATAAGGAAATAAATAAATAAACAAATAAATTACTAAACAAATAAATAGACAAATAAACAAATAAGTAAATAAATAAGAAAATAAATAAATAACTAAATAAATAGGCAAATAAACAAATAAGGTAAGTAAATAAGAAAACAAATAAACAAATAAATTACTAAATAAATAAATAGAGAAATAAAAGAATAAGTAAATAAATAAGGAAATAAATAAATAAACAAATAAATTTATAAATAAATAAAAAAGTAAGTAGGTAAATAAGAAAGTAAATAAATTTGCAAATAAATTACTAGATAAATGAAAAGACAAATAAGCAAATAAGTAAATAAGGAAATAAATAAATAAATAAGCAGGCCAAGCGAATAAATAAACAAATAACAAGTAAATAAATATTACCTTCAACTCTCCAGCAATAGGCCTATCCTTAATATTTGCGCCGTTTTTTAGGCGTTGAATAATACTTATTTTGCAAAAATACTCAGACGTGAACGTGTTGTGACACGATGCCTTAGTGGTATGCGGCGGCTTGGGGATTCTCGTCGTAACAGAAGATCCAAACGCATTCTACTCAATTGGCGGGGCAGAGCAATCAAAATATATTTTAATTTTCTAGGTCGCATTTCAAGTTAAGCATCCTGGCGTCCCAGTTTTACCCAACGTAAAGTCGGACTATCTGAAAGTGGAACTACCCGATCCAAGAGATGCAGGAAATAATGTATTCAATTTTTTATGTACGATATCTATAATTTGGAAAGTTGCTAATTCTCGAGTAGTGATACGTCAACAAACAACTCGTTTAACAACCTAAGCGTTGTGTAAGTTTCACACACACGAATCTCGTAAAAACTGAAATATTTGCATCGGAGCGTGACATAATAACTTGAGGTTGTGCGGCACACAAAGGAGTTGCGAGAGAAATGGTGTAAGGTTAGGTTGCGACCGTTAACGCGTGTATTTCACAGAGGAAAAGGACTGAAGCAAATAAAATCTAAAAACAGCAATGTGAATCAACACATGTTGGCTACACTTTCTACCAAAATAAAGGACGGATTATTTTTTTAAGAAAACAAATACCACAGGAAACATTATGTAAAGAGCCTAGTATCGAAATTTAGTTAAGGACTGGTCCATAGTATTTTTCGCGTCCTTTCCAAATCTGTGGTCCGTTTATTCCAGACACTGATATTTACATGCTTTTGTGAACGTTAATAGTACATTATGCAACGAGCCTATAATGGTAGTAATTAAGACACGAGTATGTTTATGAAACGAGCGCAAGCGAGTTTCATAATTTTCATACGAGCGTCTTAATTACCATTATAGTCAAGTTTCATACGACTTTTTATGCTCGACCATATTTATAACTTGAAATTATTCATAAGGATTCACGTTATTCTTATCTGACTGAGAAGCGGAACTGACCTTATGCAATACCTCGTAAATTGTGAGATGTGCGCAGACGCGAAAGTATTGATTTTTTCCGAGAAACAAATGTCGACATTGACCTTGATATAATCTAGAGAATAAAATAAACATTAATCTTGACAGAACCTTGAAATTGATTTAGACATTGAAAAACGAGATAAATTGAATTTATTTGAATATTATTTACAATTAACCCTAATTATTATAGTAACAGAACTGACTTTATTTCAAATGTAGGTGATTTATTGTGCAATAGGTGAAATGAATTTGCGGGAATGTGCTTTGTGAAAGACTGGAAGATGACGGTGAATTGATGTTAATTTGTGTGTGGCTTTTTTCGACTGAGTTTAATATTGTATTTGAGATTTCAATTTTATTTTGGATCAATTCTTCAACATAACCTTCTGCGACAGTATTGGATTTCCAGCCTCCGCGACGTTTCAATGTTGTGATGTCGCCGCCAGGGTCTACTAAAATTGTCGCAGAACTCCTGCGAAAACAGTTGTCTTTCGATTGCATATCCGAGAATAATCGATACTTGCGCTTTCATATTGCTACAATGGTATTTTCTGATTGGTGGAACACCTGAACTTTAATGAATAGGTGTAATTTAATTAGGTCCATTAAAGGGCTGCTACCAGGTGTATAATTACTACATTTCGGCATGGTCGAGCATAAAATATATGTTGTTACTTTCACAATCGCACACCTCCATGCACAGTTTGTTTCAAATTCGGACATGACCATTTAATCCAATCAGATTGCTGGAAATCGCTTAAAACTGTCATGGCGACAAGTTAAAATTTATATTCTGACGAGTTTCGATGTTATAATGATTACGTCACCCTTTATATCGAAATTTTATTAAAATATAATGATTTTGGGCCAGCATGAGTTCGATATTGAGAGCAATACGTTGGAAAGTACACTTTAACTGGCTATAAAACTAAATTTAATCCTGAGGAATGGAAACGTGCTAAAGAAGAACGGTTGTAAATTAATCCTTCACCAATTAAAATAGGAGTCAAAGTAAACTCAGAGAAACTTGAGGAAATTCAGAAGTTACGAGGGGGATCCAGGAAATAACGACCGTTCGCGCATACCCGCAGCGCAGCTGACTCCCCTTCCTTGTTTGAAGGTCAACTGGCTTCCTTAACATGTGTTCTCATAATGTTGTGAGTACTGGTTGCAACAAGTCGCCATTGTGCATTTTGTGTTACTTCAAAATGAACGACGTGATTGATAATCCCGCCGACTGTGAGGTGAAGAGTGTGATTCGATTTTTGAATGCCCGACATTTGAAACCTGCAGAAATTTACGGGCAATTGAAAGAAGTGTATGGTGATACTGTAATGAATGAAAGAAATGTGAGAAAATGGTGCGAGTTTCATCGTGGACATTTGTTCGCCCATTGTTGAACACCATTTTCTCACATTTCTTTCATTCATTACAGTATCACCATACACTTCTTCCAATTGCCGGTAAATTTCTGCAGGTTTCAAATGTCGGGCATTCAAAAATCGAATCACACTCCTCACCTCACAGTCGGCGGGATTATCAATCACGTCGTTCATTTTGAAGTAACACAAAATACACATTGGCGAATTGTTGCAACCAGTACTCACAACATTATGAGAACACATGTTAAGGAAGCCAGTTGACCTTCAAACAAGGAAGGGGAGTCAGCTGCGCGGCGGGTATGCGCGAACGGTCGTTATTTCCTGGATCCCCCTCGTATTAACCCTTAAATTCGCAAAGTATCATATAGGATACAAAAGGTTAATAGGCTACATGCTATAATTTTAATAGATGAATAGAAAAAGATTGGTAGGAAAATTAAAATTTCACAATACTTATTTATATACCAGAACTTCCTCAAATTAGAGGCTTCTATTAGACAAAGCACACAAAACAAAAAAGAACAAATAGATGATGAAGGATAACAGAGTAAGAAAAATGACAAACAAGTAGGCTAAACACAAGGCTTCTAAACTTCCCATAGGTTGCATTATTATCGAGCTTGAGAGCGAGGGATTGACGGGGAAAGGAGAGCGATTCTGACGTCACAAGATAGCTAAGCGCGCCAAAGCTCAAATGCTTCAAAGCAGTAGCTCGTGTTTTTTCTTGTTTATGTTGCCTTGAATGCATTATGCCAGGTCAAAGGTGTGTTGTTGCGGTGTGCAACAATTCTAACGATAAAAGTAAAGAGTTGTCTCTCTTTACCATTCCTAAAGATTTAGGATTTAGAAAAAAATGGGTACTTGCGTGCAAAAGACAGGATAAATTCAATCCTGATACAAGCAGATTATGCTCTGGCCATTTAAAAAACGACGATTTGGTTCATGATTTTCGAGCAGCTTTAATGAAAATAAAGCCGAAACGACCGAAAATGTTAAAGCCTACTGGTAAGTTTAAATAAATCACGTAGGCCTATATACTGTAAGTAGACTACATTAATACCAGCTTTGCATAATAATTAGATTCGGTTCATATAATATATTAACATTATGTTAACCTTCAAATTATTTTCTTTCTTTTGTAATCTTTGCTGGGTCGTACATAACTTACAATTAAGAAAATAATCATGCTACTTATACTAACACTCGCATACCAAAGGGGTGGAGGGTTAGCGACTGATACCAATAATGTTTTTTCAACAGTAACTCACTAGACGTTTTGATGTGATCGATAAATCTGCTAGTGTTCCACTCGCAGATTTATCTACAGAAAATCAAAACTCGAGTGGGATTTAATTGACTATTAGACGATTAGAAGAAAGTATATAAAGATTAGAAGTAACGAAGTACTCCAATACAATAAAATATTAATTGACTTACGAAAATACAACTGTCTTCAAATGTATTATTGTACCATCTCAACATTACAAATATTACGCTAGATGCATGCTAGATGGCAGTAGTGTCTTTATACAGACACTGTAATGATTACTATTCAATAAATCATAATATTAAACAATCTCTGATACGTGACTATCCATAATATCATATAGCAGAAGTTCTTTTTATCCTCTCAGAGCAGAAGCTATAACGTAACCTAACTAATATACATAAGTGTTAGAAAAGTTTTAATTAACGACGATGACATAAAAAATAAACATGAATAATTTTAAAAGGAATAATTATTGAATGTACAATTTTCAAATTTGAATGTGGTTGGTGGTTCAATTGATGTTATATTGGACGTGTGCGTAATAGAAGTGGAACTCGTTGATTTAGGCCTACATGGTGTATTCAACTTATTCAGGATTTCCGAATGGTGCTCTTCATTTATTTGTAAATCGGATTTCAGAAGATGCATAGGTATGATCAGTGATTTTTTATTAATTCTTGTTCTTGAATGCCAATGCGAGTCATATTTGAAACTGCTGTGCATCGACTGGAGTGGTTTGTAATTTTATATATTATTTTGACGTCCAGACCAGCGCAGTTTCAAATGTTGGCAAACAAAGAAACAAATGCTAGGGACGCGATAAAATTAAACAACTGCTAAGGACGCGATAAAATTAAACAAATGCTAGGGACGCGATAAAATTGTGCGATAAGCAGCCATGATTGGTTGAAATACGTCCTTTCGTACCGTTTTATTGGTCAAAAGTAGTATGACGTAGTAAGAGTGTAATAGTCACTGTAATTCTCATTATATTGATTTTATATTAACGATATGACATTTTGTCCTTACGGCATATTCAGTGGGTTAATCATAAAAGCTTCCAGTGACAATTCATTGTTGAGTTATAATGATTATTGTAGATGAACGTGTGGCTGACATTTCATTACCGATACATGCTCCTATTTTCAAAAGTTAGAATGAGTTATTAAAAAAGATTCAATGTTAGAATATTTTTAAAGACAAGACTGGAAACTAGCAGACGAAAAAGGACGGCAGACAATGAGAGCAGACGAATTGTTAAGAAATACAGAAAAATAATGCAGTGACAACTTTAAGTACAGCTTTTATATACACGGTATAAACACTTTCAACGTATTTATATTATGCCATGATACGTATACACAATTGGTTTATACTCATTGTAATGTTTTTATTTCAGGCGGTTATGTTTATAATGTACGCTGATGTCGCTGTCAATTTGAAAATAAAGGACCAATGAGCGTGGACTCTTCGCGCGTCATGAGCCAATTAGCCATTTCATTGGCTAATGAAAAATGAGATAACCTATTGAGTGTATAGAAGCCTCGGGCTAAACAAACAAACAAACAATGACAGTTCACAGAATAAGAAAAGTTACGAACAAGTAAAGAAGCAATGAAAGCTAATAAGAAAAAGAAAAATGACATTGGTGAGTCAGTTTTTTTTTTCAGTACACTGAATATACAGGGACATCATTTCATTTTTACTTCAACTTTTATTGTACCTGAGTTTTTGAATGTACTTCACTCCCACCCCTTCTACTAACGAAGTTCCAACCCAACTGTCGTCCATACAGAACCAAGGCCGCAGTACTGAGCTACTGATTATAGTACGTTTCAGAAATATGTTCGCGTTTTCCAGTCACGAAAATTTCCAATATTCAATCATATTTTCGCACAGGTACTGTCGTCCGTTTGCCTACGTCGCACCCCGATTTCCCCCACTGTTTCTGCTCGCTCCACTGTAAAGACTAGTGGCTGGGCTTTCTTAGCTATTTTCTGAAAACATTAATTTCTGTTAGGAATTAATTGGACGTCTACGTAATATTATGCAACTGTTCAAAATAACTTAAATAAAAGGCCCTCGTTAAGTAATTAAATATCACGTGATTTCCCCCCCCCCTTTCTACGATCCTGCGACATAACCACTTGAACGGACAGTAGATAGCATGTATGAGTAATTTTATCTGTGCGGGTAAGGCAGAAGTGAAGATTGAATTTACAGTACGTAAGGTACTCTTTTATAGAGTAGGTACAGAATTACTTCAACATGAGTTACTAAGTATGAAGGACGAAACTGGTAATTGGAATTAGATGCAATAGTCTATAGTGCTTTAATAGGCACAAAAGAACTGAAGCCTGTATCGAAATGAACATTTTGAAAAATGTGTTTAAATATCCATATTATGATTATTTTTCATTTTAACTTCATTCTCTATATTGTACGCTAATGTGCTGTAGATAGTATAATATACACTGCATAATGAATAGTTCGCATGGATAACTCAGTTCGTGAGTAAAAACACTTATTGTTAATACTGTACTGTATTTTGACTAAACAAAATCTAATGAAAATTATCACACTCAAAATCACGATATTTCCTACTTTACGTAAATGGATGAACTACTTTTCTTCCCTCCTATACCTAGTAAAGTGATTTGTTTGTATTTTACGCCAGTATCATCGAACTCCAGTCGTGGAAGGAGGTAGCAAACGGCGTTGATCCAAAGGTATAGCCAGGTTAATATTAAAAATGTTAGTAAAAATAAAATGATGTCCTGTATTAGAGTCCATATAGATGGTTCCGTAAGAGTTTGACTGACTCTATACTCTAACTCTAGACATTACAGAATCAGGTCCATGATTGCCGAAGCCTTGAGGAAGAAAGGTCTCACTGTGCACGAAGAAGTCCACGGCATCTCTCAAGAGGGATCCTGTCGGCGAATTGACATGCTTGCCATTCCACCAGGCTCTACATCCGCCTGCATTATCGACCCGACAGTCAGGTTCGAGGCACAGGAACAACAGCCCGCTGACGTCCACGCAGAAAAATGCAGAATTTATGAGCCCACAGTTCCATTCTATTTGGAGAAATATCACCTCACCTCCATTGAAGTAGTTGGGCCAATGGTTGGCGCTAGGGGCACAATATCTCGCCTCTTTGTCAGCTTCTGCAAGAAGTTCCAGCTGAACAACGACTTCATTCGTGATGTTTCCCATGCCGCTATCAGAGGATCACTTGCCATTTTAAAATACCATCTGTACTTTGTTTCCTAAAAAGGAAGAATTTTGCTCGAATGTCTAATCTATTTACTATGTTTAGGCCTGTTATATGCATGCTATTATCTTACCTGTACTTAATTTTCCCTTTTGTTCGATCCCCTCATTTCTCTCTTGTGGTCTGTTTTTGTTTTCACTCAATATGTTCATTATGCTTTGTCCAATGAGGCAGTCCCGTCATTGGGAAAGCTGAAAGAGTGTCTTTCAAAGTATGTGAAATATGGACATTGCGATAGTTGTTTTCTTTACAGTCCGACACGGTTTAATAACCTAGTGTAAGAAATGAAGTTTTACCAATTTAGGAGTTAAGTAAACACTTGGAAAGTGAATGGAAGGAGAACCCCTGTCTACAGTGATATAGTACTGTAATCCAGAGTTCTGATACAAATGTAGGCACTCATAATGAATGTCACTGTTTTGAAGACCCTTTAAATAAGCCACAAGTTGTCTGTGCAGAATTGCAATAAAATGAGAACTAAGGAATTGAATAGAAATAACATTCTAAATTTAATTTTCTAAGTTTTCCAGTTAAATATTATTAGTTTCAGAATAAAATTATAACTTCTATAGAATTATCCTGATTCTGGGTTGTGAGTTTCAAAAATGGACACTTGCATCTTCGTTTGCATCAAAGCCGAACAAAAGTCAATCTCAGATTCAAAAGTGGACAATATCATTTTTAGGTATGTTTTAAAGTGCCTTAAGTGGAGACCTGACACACAAAACTTTTCATATCTTAATTGCCTCATGAGTGATGTTATATTGGTGTCACTTATAAGGTTCAAGTCCCGCGCCGTGGCGTCGTGGTCTAAGGCATCCTGCCTAGGACTCGCGTTACCGAATGCGCGCTGGTTCGAGTCCTCATGGAGGAAGAAATTTTCTCATGGAATTTCGGCCAGTGTATGGGACTGGTGCCTACCCAGCATCGTGATGCACTTGGGGAGCTACGATAGGTAACGAAATTCGGTTGCGAAAGCCAGCTATAACGGCTGGAGGGGGTCGTGCTAACTAACCACACGATACCACCATTCTGGCTGGATGATCGTCCACCTCTGCTTCGGCATGTGAACGTGATGCCAGCAGCCGGCTGGTTGGTCTGGGCCCTCCAAGGGCAGTGGCGCCACGGCTTATTATTATTATTATTATTATTATTATTATTATTATTGTTCTTTATTTATACTGGCAGAGTTAAGGCCATAGGGCTTTCTCTTACACTCTACCAGGTCACAAAGTATACAAGCAGTTAAAATTTAACAAAAAGTTAAAGAACAGATTACTAACATATTACAAAAAAAATAATAGTAGCATAATAATATCGACACTAAACAACATGAAAATAATACCATAATAGAAAAAAGAAAGTAAAATACATTGGAATATAGTAAAAGCAACTCATTTAGTACAAATGGTTAATATGGAAAACATAAGGAAGAATATAACAAAATGGAATGTAATAAAATAATAATAATAAAGAAAACAAATACGAATGTTAAATAAAATTCACAATAAAAAGGCTATGATAATAAATTCATCTGCTGATAAAGAGAACAAGAAGGGGAAAGGAAGGAAAGAAATATATAGCCTATATTTTTACAAAACTATCGCAGAGAAAAGGACTTATAACTGAAAGGAATCGGAATTGAAAAAGTGCAATTTTAATTTATTTTTGAAACTAGACAATGTCCGACAGTCTCTGACATGTTGTGGTAGAGATTTCCAGAGATGAGCTGCAGAGACGGTGAAAGATTATTATTATTATTATTATTATTATTATTATTATTATTACCATTATTATTTTTATTATTATTACGTACCGAAGTACATATGATATGCGTAAGTCATCACTTAGTGATTAAAGATGGCGCTCATCCCGTCGGATCCCGGCCACTTAGTCACTCGTAATGAGTGCACCTCTGTACATAGTGCGTTGGACATTGTGTCACTGTGACATAATATCCTGTGATACAGTACATGAGGGTAGGCCACCAAAGGGAAACTGAGAGGTAGAACTTAAACTATGAGGATTCGATCCGGCATTGGAACTGGAATCCAGTGTGTCTTACTGGATAAAGAGTCAGCACGTAGAGCTGAAAACCCGGGTTCGAGTCCCGGTGCCGGAGAATATTTTTCTCTGTTCTATCCATCCTTCAACATACTATAGTCGTGTCGCTGTTATTTCCGGTGTGACTCCTCCTCTTTGCTTACGTCTTAATGAAGTGAAGGCTCTATAAAGTCCAGGTAGATAGTATCGTTCGCCATTTTTGTTCTTTCGTTGCCGAGCTACCAGATGAGGAATGTATTTGCTTCACCGTTAAACATTACCATGTCGTAGCTCCTGTGATAATAAATCAAACGCACTGTAATTGAGCAAATCATTGAGCGGCAAATAACGTCCTCGTGTGCTTTCTGCGAACGCCAACGAAAGAGCCAAAATGGCGGGCGATTATATTAAATATTTATCGAGCCTTAGGAAATTCATTACATCATCAACAGCGAATGACAAGACGCACACGTTTAAATGTAGCCGACCTGCAACGTGATTTGCTGCCGGAAATAAGAGCGACGGGATCTATAGCTGTTAACACAATGAAACAAAAAATATTGCTCTATTGACATATGAAGAGTTCGCGGGAAAGTTTTCGTAAGGTTGATGTCATTATCTAATTCAATGGATCACTACGAAATTTAATGTTGTTCTTATGAAAAATGGTAAAAAGGAGAATTATCACCACGACTACAGTAATCCTTTCCTTTATTTTCTATAGAAACAGCACTACATCTTGCAGTTATAGTCTCAATTAGATCATTATCTAATCCTTAACAGAAATGTGACATTCATCTTTTTCCCGCGAACTCTTCAAATAATAAGAACGGTTCTTGTCCATCTTCTATATTAGGCTCCTAATGTAGGAAATGAAATTGAGCTTACAGTCTACTGCAGAAATTATGAATCGATTTATGAAGTCAATTCTTATGATTAACATCCAACGCGTTTTGTGAAAGGATATCAGACTGACAAACAGTGAGAGTAACTTGAAGTGGGGCAGCTTAGCACCGGACCTTCGCCAAAGACGACAGACAAACATTTCATGACAATGGCTTTGATAGGTCGTTGAAACGACCCTGAATGTCCTCACGATATGCAATGTTAAGACTTTTGAATACACGTTTCGCAATCATAGTTCCGCATTCAGTTTTAATTCAACCACATTTTTACTCCTGTTCATTAATTTATTTACCCAGTAATTTGCTAGTCATGTGTGACAGTAGTGAGCAATTACTGGTCTGTGCGATGCTTGTATCATTCATGGCACGTTTACTGTAGCCTTTCACTTTATGGTCTGGTCTTGTTGTGGTATAACATGCAAAATGTATATCCTTCCTTTCGATTGTCGACCAAAGGTGTTTTGTACGCCTCTCCAAGTTGAACATTAAATCATTGGGCGAACACATGGTACGACTCTCGTGGCGAGAGGTCTCCAGCTAGGAACAGAACCATAGAATACGTACAATTTTTCAGTACCGTAGAAGAGGGTAAAGTCGATCAAAATTTTGCAATTTTTTAATGATATTGAGGTTATGCAATGGAGCGAAGGTCCTCAGAAAGTAGCATTTTGTCGTCATATCCTTCACTTATGAAGACACGTTACAAGAATTGAATTACAATCTATAAAAAACTGTTTTTTTTTATTTTACTTGTGATCGAAGTTACCTGCTTAAATAGGGTAAAGTCGATCACCATTGAATTTCTAGTTTAAGATCGATTTTAAAATATTGCGGAGTAAAGTCGATCACTGTTTATGTTTTTAAAAAACAAATTAAGTGTATTACATATATTTTATTTGTTATAAGGGGTGTAAAAACAATAATAATCTTCAATATATGTCTATAGCATTATATAGTGTATCTTCTGTTACTGTGATCATACTATTCGATACAATTAGACCTATAGGCTCCACTGTACAATCGTGACTATGATTGCCAACTTATAAAACATAAAAACGCATTTTAATACTTCACATACCAACAAACAAAGATTTAAGAATTCAAAATTTACATAGAAATACCACACTTCAATTATAATCTAAAATGCAACTCAACATAGCTTAGGTTTATATCAGATGTTATTTGAAATCTTCCCCTCCTCATGTCACTTTAGAAACTACGTTGTTCCCATAGTCAAGTATAGAGGGGTGTACAAAATATGTTCCTTTGGCAGTGCTTCTCTCACGCAAGAAATTCACCATAATTTCGTCTTCCTCTTTCCCTACTATCCCATCAATATAAGCTATACTATGACACTTTTCTGTTTATAAGTGTTAGTTGGAGGTATTCCGGTGAACAATTTATTCTTCCTGCTGGTCCTATCTGTTTCGAGTAGGTCGATGGCATGATCGACTTACCCCTACAAAGGTACAAGTTTTCTTAAAATAATAAGTTTCAATACTAACATTTACGAACTGCAAAACTATTATTTCAGGATACAATCTCAACGAAAATTACTTACGTATACTTCCTGTCTCCTTTCACTGCTGACGATAATTTAGAGTTTGTAAGACTTTGTTTTCGTTTAAGAGAAAAAGTTGAGAATAACAATTTTCACTTCAACGGTAATTACACAGTGTTCCCATTGTTGGCATTCGCAGGCTTTTTGTTGTCCCTCTCGCTTACATTTGCAATGTCAGGCAATGAAGTCAGCATAACAAAATTTTAACAAGTAACTGAGAAAATATATAATTTTCAATAAAAGTTGCAAATGATCGATTTTACACCCACTGATTGACTTTACCCACTTCTACGGTATTTTCAGAAATCTTCAGGATATTTTGTGCGATGCTTCGTGCCGCTTCCTTCATATCGCAAGCTCAGCCTCTTACAATAAATTTAACCGCGAAATCGGTCGCAGTTTCTACGATAGTAAGTTTAGCTTCTAAAACCAATGGAGCTGGGAAAATCATTACCAAGAACTTGAAAATGAATACAAGCGCATATATGTCAAAGCGTCCTTCTTCTGCTTCAATAACTTAGTTTTTAATCTCCAAGTAGGGGAGTAATTTTTCACTCTAGAAGTAAAATTTTGGCTTGTGTTTAATGAAGGTTATATTGGATATACAAATGAGATATAAATATGAATGTTTTATTACCTAATACTATGGTATTTGAGATTATGTTTGGCAAAGTTTCGTCTTTCTTGTTTTAATTTTGAAGTGATGGCGTTATTTGTAAATGAACTATGCGTAAAAGAAACAGTGAGATATGCCATTGAAGGGTACACTGAGACGTCTCACTGTCCCCATGTACCAATGATTTTCAAAAACAAACTGTAATTATATTACATTTACCAGTAACTAACATTAAAAATGAACATAGTAGTAACCAATTTTGGAACTGCAGCTTAATATTAATGGATACATTACATTTTAATGGTTTCATAAATAAAAAATTATTCACGAAATTTAAGAAAATGTTAAAAAACAAAAAAGAATTAAATTAAATTCTTATAATTATAAGCTTTGTTGTCACCAAAAATTCATTTCATTTTTTCGCATAAGTTTGAAATGTCCTAATAGACACTGTGGTGTCTCACTGTACTCTCCTGAATGAGAACAGTGTGACATTTGCATTTTTTTGACAAGAACGTATTGTATGTTATGTCCTTTATCTATTAACATTTTCGTTTATGTATTATTATACTCCATGTTTTAATGTGTATTTCTATTGCACTTGATTTTAAAAATACTTGAATTATCACTTGCATACATATGTCTTAATATTATGTGTCTCACAGTACCCACTACTCCCCTACTGTTCTGAATTTCTCGATCAATTTCTCTTGCGAAATGTTTCAAAAGATTTGTCAGATCATTTTTTCAATTTGTCAATAACTTAAAACTACAAAAACACGCTGTAATATGATGTGCATAATTCTTAATTAGAAAAAAACATAACATCTTGCACACTACACACGAATCAGTAATCCTTTCAGGCCATAGGCAGTACAGGGTTTGCCTACTAATTTAGAGTTGCGCTTGGGCGTCAATTCGATTCTCGTTCGGACTGATTATCTATTATCTGGTTGCGTTCTTTCCGAGGTTTTTTCCCAACTGTAAGGCGAATGTTAGATAACCACATGACGAATTCTCGGCCTCATAACCTAGTAGTTGATACAGAGTCATTAAATAACCAAATAAAATAAAATTCCTTCCTCTTCTAAAATAATTAGAAAAATCACAATAGCTTTCACTACACTACAGACGAATGCGTAATCCATTCAGTGTTCCCAAACAATTATAAAAAATTACAATAGCTTTCACTACACTACAGACGAATGAGTAATCCCTTCAGTGTCCTCAAACAATTATAAAAAATCACAATAGCTTTCACTACACTATAGATGAATGTGTAATCCCATCAGGGTTTTCAAATAATTATATAAAAATCACAATAGCTTTCACTACTGTACACTACAGACGAATAAGTAATCCCTTCAGTGTTCTCAAACAATTATATAAAAATCACAATAGCTTTCACTACACTAGACGAATGAGTAATCCCTTCAGTGTTCTCAAACAATTACAAAAAACCACAATAGCTTTCACTACACTACAGACGAATGATTAATCCCTTAAGTGTTCTCAAACAATTACAAAAAATCACAATAGTTTTCACAACACAATAGACGAATAAGTAATCCCTTCAGCGTTCACAATAGCTTTCACTACACTACAGACAAATAAGCAATCCCTTCAGTGTTCTCAAACAATCATATAAAAATCACACTAGCTTTCACTACTGTACACTACAGACGAATAAGTAATCCCTTCAGTGTTCTCAAACAATTATATAAAAATCACAATAGCTTTCACTACTGTAAACTACAGACGAATAAGTAATCCCTTCAGTGTTCTGAAACAATTATATAAAAATCACAATAGCTTTCACTACAGTAGACGAATGAGTAATCCCTTCATTGTTCTCAAACAATTACAAAAAATCACAATAGTTTTCACAACACAACAGACGAATAAGTAATCCCTTCAGTGTTCACAATAGCTTTCACTACACTACAGACAAATAAGCAATCCCTTCAGTGTTCTCAAACAATTATATAAAAATCACAATAGCTTTCACTACTGTACACTACAGACGAATAAGTATTCCCTTCAGTGTTCTCAAACAATTATATAAAAATCACAATAGCTTTCACTACACTAGACGAATGAGTAATCCCTTCATAGTTCTCAAACAATTACAAAAAATCACAATAGCTTTCATTACACTACAGACGAATGAGTAATCCCATCAGGGTTCTCAAACAATTATAAAAAAATCATAATAGTTTTCACTACACTACAGTCGAATGCGTAATCCCTTCAGTGTTCTGAAACAATTACAAAAAACCACAATAGCTTTCACTACACTACAGACGAATGAGTAATCCCTTCAGTGTTCTCAAACAATTTCAAAAAATCACAATAGCTTTCACTGCACTAAAGACGAATGAGTAATCCCTTCAGTGTTCTGAAACAATTACAAAAAACCACAATAGCTTTCACTACACTACAGACGAATGAGTAATCCCTTCAGTGTTCTCAAACAATTTCAAAAAATCACAATAGCTTTCACTGCACTAAAGAGGAATGAGTAATCCCTTCAGTGTTCTCAAACAATTACAAAAAACCACAATAGCTTTCACTACACTACAGACGAATGAGTAATCCCTTCAGTGTTCTGAAACAATTACAAAAAACCACAATAGCTTTCACTACACTACAGACGAATGAGTAATCCCTTCAGTGTTCTCAAACAATTTCAAAAAATCACAATAGCTTTCACTGCACTAAAGACGAATGAGTAATCCCTTCAGTGTTCTGAAACAATTACAAAAAACCACAATAGCTTTCACTACACTACAGACGAATGAGTAATCCCTTCAGTGTTCTGAAACAATTACAAAAAACCACAATAGCTTTCACTACACTACAGTCGAATGAGTAATCCCTTCAGTGTTCTCAAACAATTTAAAAAAATCACAATAGCTTTCACTGCACTAAAGACGAATGAGTAATCCCTTCAGCGTTCTGAAACAATTACAAAAAACCACAATAGCTTTCACTACACTACAGACGAATGAGTAATCCCTTCAGTGTTCTGAAACAATTACAAAAAACCACAATAGCTTTCTCTACACTACAGACGAATGAGTAATCCCTTCAGTGTTCTCAAACAATTTAAAAAAATCACAATAGCTTTCACTGCACTAAAGACGAATGAGTAATCCCTTCAGTGTTCTGAAACAATTACAAAAAACCACAATAGCTTTCACTACACTACAGACGAATGAGTAATCCCTTCAGTGTTCTCAAACAATTTCAAAAAATCACAATAGCTTTCACTGCACTAAAGACGAATGAGTAATCCCTTCAGTGTTCTCAATCAATTACAAAAAACCACAATAGCTTTCACTACACTAAAGACGAATGAGTAATCCCTTCAGTGTTCTCAAACAATTTCAAAAAATCACAATAGCTTTCACTGCACTAAAGACGAATGAGTAATCCCTTCAGTGTTCTGAAACAATTACAAAAAACCACAATAGCTTTCACTACACTACAGACGAATGAGTAATCCCTTCAGTGTTCTCAAACAATTTCAAAAAATCACAATAGCTTTCACTGCACTAAAGACGAATGAGTAATCCTTTCAGAGTTCTCAAACAATTACAAAAAACCACAATAGCTTTCACTACACTACAGACGAATGAGTAATCCCTTCAGTGTTCTGAAACAATTACAAAAAACCACAATAGCTTTCACTACACTACAGACGAATGAGTAATCCCTTCAGTGTTCTCAAGCATTTTCAAAAAATCACAATAGCTTTCACTGCACTAAAGACGAATGAGTAATCCCTTCAGTGTTCTCAAACAATTACAAAAAACCACAATAGCTTTCACTACACTACAGACGAATGAGTAATCCCTTCAGTGTTCTGAAACAATTACAAAAAACCACAATAGCTTTCACTACACTACAGACGAATGAGTAATCCCTTCAGTGTTCTCAAACAATTTAAAAAAATCACAATAGCTTTCACTGCACTAAAGACGAATGAGTAATTCCTTCAGTGTTCTGAAACAATTACAAAAAACCACAATAGCTTTCACTACACTACAGACGAATGAGTAATCCCTTCAGTGTTCTGAAACAATTACAAAAAACCACAATAGCTTTCACTACACTACAGACGAATGAGTACTCCCTTCAGTGTTCTCAAACAATTTAAAAAAATCACAATAGCTTTCACTGCACTAAAGACGAATGAGTAATCCCTTCAGCGTTCTGAAACAATTACAAAAAACCACAATAGCTTTCACTACACTACAGACGAATGAGTAATCCCTTCAGTGTTCTGAAACAATTACAAAAAACCACAATAGCTTTCTCTACACTACAGACGAATGAGTAATCCCTTCAGTGTTCTCAAACAATTTAAAAAAATCACAATAGCTTTCACTGCACTAAAGACGAATGAGTAATCCCTTCAGTGTTCTGAAACAATTACAAAAAACCACAATAGCTTTCACTACACTACAGACGAATGAGTAATCCCTTCAGTGTTCTCAAACAATTTCAAAAAATCACAATAGCTTTCACTGCACTAAAGACGAATGAGTAATCCCTTCAGTGTTCTGAAACAATTACAAAAAACCACAATAGCTTTCACTACACTACAGACGAATGAGTAATCCCTTCAGTGTTCTGAAACAATTACAAAAAACCACAATAGCTTTCACTACACTACAGTCGAATGAGTAATCCCTTCAGTGTTCTGAAACAATTACAAAAAACCACAATAGCTTTCACTACACTACAGACGAATGAGTAATCCCTTCAGTGTTCTCAAACAATTTCAAAAAATCACAATAGCTTTCACTGCACTAAAGACGAATGAGTAATCCCTTCAGTGTTCTCAAACAATTACAAAAAACCACAATAGCTTTCACTACACTACAGACGAATGAGTAATCCCTTCAGTGTTCTCAAACAATTACAAAAAACCACAATAGCTTTCACTACACTACAGACGAATGAGTAATCCCTTCAGTGTTCTCAAACAATTTCAAAAAATCACAATAGCTTTCACTGCACTAAAGACGAATGAGTAATCCCTTCAGTGTTCTGAAACAATTACAAAAAACCACAATAGCTTTCACTACACTACAGACGAATGAGTAATCCCTTCAGTGTTCTCAAACAATTTCAAAAAATCACAATAGCTTTCACTGCACTAAAGACGAATGAGTAATCCCTTCAATGTTCTCAAACAATTACAAAAAACCACAATAGCTTTCACTACACTACAGACGAATGAGTAATCCCTTCAGTGTTCTCAAACAATTTCAAAAAATCACAATAGCTTTCACTGCACTAAAGACGAATGAGTAATCCCTTCAGTGTTCTCAAACAATTATAAAAAACAACAGCTTTCACTAGATGACCACGAATCCCTTCACAACAGACAGGTAGGTCCCACGTACGCAACGCTCAACAAGCTCCTTAAACTTCGGCGAGTAGACAGGCGCACTGTCAGAGGGAATGTTTGCTTTAGAACTTACAACATACATTACTTGGTAAGTTAAAGGAAATACAAGGCAAATGAATGAAGATTGAAGGAAGTAATATAATGTAACCTGAAGACTGAGGTACATTTAGCAAAGTGGGAAAGCAGGTTATCAGTTAGGGCCTTTCTTTTGCACTTGAATAACAAACTGATAGTCGTCATTTATACCACTGAATTCAGAATGATTTATTGTAACCATGGTAATTTTATTCCACTACGAAAACTGAAACCCTAGAAAAACTGAACTAAACTTTTGTACTGATATTCTTCAGTTGTACAGGCATCGCTACCCACTACCCATAAGTGAATATTTTAGAGATTTTAGTGCACATCATTCTCAACAATACACATGATCATATATTCTACGATGATATATAGAACTGTTCGGTCGGGGCAAGTTACCTGGTTGAGGTTTTTTCGGGGTTTTCCCTGAACCCAATATCAGCAAATGCTGGGTAACTTTCGGTGCTGGACCCCGGACTTATTTCACCGGCATTATCACCTTCATATCATTCAGACGCTAAATAACCTAAGATGTTGATAAAGCGTCGTAAAATAATCAACTAAACTAAAATAAATATAGAACTGTTAAAAAAGTAATACTGATGGTGGGTTGCAAGAAAGCATTTATTCCTTCGTTAGCTGCTAACGGACCAATAAGTTCGAAAGACGCGTTGCAAGAAACATCTTCAGTGTTATTGATCCGTTAAAGTATTCACTAACTTAGAGATTTGATTTCCCTCCTATAATAATATTTATGCTCGACCATGCCGAAATGTAATAATTATACACCTGGTAGCAGACCTTTAATGGACCTTATTAAAGTACACCTACTCATTAAAGGTCAGGTCTTTCAGCCAATGACGACTCAGGTTACAATTGTTCAGCCAATGACAGGTCAGCTTTGTACCGTTATAAAACCGCAAGTATCGATTATTCTCGGATATGCAATCGAAAGAGAATTAGCGAAAAGTCACGGAGGCTGGAAATCCAATACTGTCGCAGAAGGTTATGTTCTGTTACTATAATAATTAGCGTTAATTGTAAATAATATTAAAATAAATTCAATTTGTCATCTCGTTTTTCAATGTCGAATTCAATAATCAAGGTTATAAAATTATAATATTATCAAGTTTAACGGGACTATATGTCAAGGTCAATGACATTATTGTTCCTCGGAAAAAATCAATACTTTCGCGTCTGCGCACATCTCACAATTCACGACCTAGAACAAGGTCACTTCCGATGTTGTCAGTTACAAATAAAATGTATACATCTGAATACCGGTAATTTCAAGTTAGAAATATGGTCGAGCATAAAAAGTCGTATGAAACTCGCCTATAATGGTAATTAAGAAGCTCGTATGAAAATTATGATACTCGCTTGCGCTCGTTTCATAAATATCCATACTCGATTCTTAATTACTATCATTATAGGCTCGTTGCATAATGTACTATTATTCCTCCGTTAGACAGCATCTTACGTACAGTTTGTGTATTGACGAATAGTTTATATATTTTGATTCATCGTAATGTTACCTGTGTGAGATTCAGGCATGCGATATTTTGTATAATAGGCCTATATACACGATGTTAAAATAATATTGCATATCGATGGCTAAAAAGTGATACCTCGTATCTGTACATTTGCAAGTAAATAAAAAACTGTTTTAGAAATTAGTTTCTCAAAATAGACAAACTTACTCGCATATATGTTTCCGCTTTGCAAGATCTTCTAGTCGAGAACAAAATATTTGTACACTGTCCAATTTTGTGAAGATAATAATAATGTAGTTAATCTAAATACTGTAGTAATAATGTAGTTAAACTAAATTACCAATTTTGTAGATAGAGGTATCTCTTCTTAGCTATCGATATACGGTAATTTGATTACTTATTTATTTATTTACTCATTAATTCTTCGAATAGCGAAGTTATTATTTATTTCTTTACTACAGACTCTAGTTCATCTCTGACGACGAGGTTTTGTGCTCTGCAGTCTGTCTTTTTATTTTCTATAAAATTAATGCACTCATGCGCTTCTAATAACAAATACGCATATTTATCTTTCTGACTGAATCTGTTTCCGATATCTTTCTGGTTCGTATTAATCTATATTTATTGCAAATTTTGGCAACAATAAAAGTAGGCTAATTTCTCACATCATTCAAACAGCCGATGTTCACTTTTTATTCATTCACGTATTATTGTGTCACTTGTGAAATCCAAAGTTGTTTGGTTAACGATCCCATAACTAGTGGCCCGTTAAATTTCTCTTCTGCAACCGACAATCCACTAACTTTAGAGGTCCACTAACTAATGGAAGAATATATTATTTAGGTCTGATTTCTTGCAACCCAGCATTAGGGTTTTAATTTTTTTAATGTTGATATTTAACTGACATTTCCTTGGATTAAAATGGAAGTATGAAGGTCAGGAGAATTATTCAAACGTTATTAAAACTCAGTTCCAGACGGTATTTCCACTCCGGGCACAATTCCAACGCTGTTACATCACTTATAGCTCTATGAAGCGTGGGCACTGTTCCAATTTGAAGATGAGTATGAATTTATGGCATAAATGTACACTGCCAGCCAGGAGATCATGTGGTGTGATGCCTCTTATATCACGATCTGATTATTATCAAGCCTCGTGCATAAAGAGGCTGTTACTAGGTTCAACGTTACTAATACTGAGAAGGTAGTTGGACAATGTGAGAAACGAAACAGGATTTCGACTGAATAATAATAATCATAATAATAATAATAATGACAACAACAATAAGAACAACAATAATCAACATCATCATGTAGCTTTCAGGGAGTTAGGCCTCTGTTGACCTGTCCCGATCTCAATTCGAATGTCCAAGAGTCTCTTCATTGGTCTTCCATGGTCTCTTGTGCCTGATGGGGTGTAATTTTTACATAATCTAGGCAATCTATTGCGTTGCATTATATTCACATGTTGTATCCATCGTGATTTATAATTTTGGATTTTGTCGAGAACTACAGAGGTGTGAAAATTATTAGAATAATCCTAATTTAAAGGTTTTTTAATAGTTCCTTCACAAATATTCATTGAATTGATGAATACTGGTATATAATATTACTATACTGATGTAGGATATATTTACTACTAACAATGCCAGAAAGCATTGTTGTACATTGGTATTTTTCTTATTTTACAATTGTTATGGGAATTCAGAAATTATTATATTATGTTGGCGGAATTGGAAACATAAAAAATTAATTAAGAAATGCTTTAAACAAATTGTTCTTTGCGTTTACATTGTTGTGAAGGTTCAAATGAACGTATACATCTGTTTTGTGCATATAATTTTTTATGTTTCCAATTCCGCCAACATAATATAATAATTTCTGAATTCCCATAACAATTGTAAAATAAGAAAAATACCAATGTACAATAATGCTTTCCAGCATTGTTAGTAGTAAATATATCCTACATCAGTATAGTAATATATACCGATATTCATCAATTCAATTAATATTTGTGAAGGAACTATTAAAAAACCTTTAAAATTAAGATTATTCTAATAATTTTCACACCTCTGTAGGTATACTCCTAATTCTTTTAAAATGTGCGTTTTTGTTTTAAAATCATCTCAGTTATAACTTGGTGTCTTTCTGATATATCTCATTTCTGCCGCAGTTATTCTAGATTTATCTTTGATCTTGATCGCCCAATTCTCATAACCATATAATAAGGTCGGAAGATATAAAACGTTGTATAAACTTATTCGGCTTTTACTTCAAGTTTGTTTTGGTTTAAATATATAAATAGCCTCAACAACAACAACAACAATAATAATTATAATTATTATAATACTTATGGCTTTTAAGGAACCCGCAGGTTCATTGCCGCCCTCACATAAGCCCGCCATCGGTCCCTATCCTGATCAAGATTAATCCAGTCTCTACCGTCATATCCCACCTCCCTCAAATCCAATTTAATATTATCCTCCCATCTACGTCTCGGCCTCCCCAAAGGACTTATTCCTTCCGCTCTCCCAACTAACTTTCTATATGCATTTCTGGATTCGCCCATACGTGCCATGTGCCCTGCCCACCTCAAACGTCTGGATTTAATGTTCCTAATTAATGTCAGGTCAAACAGGAATTTACTTAAAGTAAAGAGATAGGTTTGGAAGTAAATTCCGAAAAGACAAAGTATATGATTATGTCTCGTGACGAGAATATTGTACGAAATGGAAATATAAAAATTGGAAACGTATCCTTTGAAAAGGTGGAAAAATTCAAATACTTAGGAGCAACAGTAACAAATATAAATGACACTCGGGAGGAAATTTATTTATTTATTTAATGCAGGGCTGTAGAGTTTATCTTTAGCCGTGATAATGGCAACATGCAATAGTGTGAGATAAGTAAACAAATAAACAGTGAGAAGAGTATAAAAATAGTTCATCGTTCATCTCAGCAAGAATGATGGAATTTGGATGGCCCTCGGGAGGAAATTAAACGCAGAATAAATATGGGAAATACCTGTTATTATTCGGTTGAGAAGCTTTTTCTTTTATCTAGTCTGCTGTCAAAAAATCTGAAAGTTAGAATTTATAAAACAGTTATATTACCTGTTGTTCTGTATGGTTGTGAAACTTGGACTCTGACTTTGAGAGAGGAACATAGGTTAAGGGTGTTTGAGAATAAGGTGCTTAGGAAAATATTTGGGGCTAAGAGGGATGAAGTTACAGGAGAATGGAGAAAGTTACACAACACAGAACTCCACGCATTGTATTCTTCACCTGACATAATTAGCAACATTAAATCCAGACGTTTGAGATGGGCAGGGCATGTAGCACGTATGGGCGAATCCAGAAATACATATAGAGTGTTAGTTGGGAAGCCGGAGGGCAAAAGACCTTTGGGGAGGCCGAGACGTAGATGGGAGGATAATATTAAAATGGATTTGAGGGAGATGGGATATGATGATAGAGACTGGATGAATCTTACTCAGGATAGGGACCGATGGCGGGCTTATGTGAGGGCGGCAATGAACCTTGGGTTCCTTAAAAGCCATTTGTAAGTAAGTAAGATTTATTGAATGACTCCTTTAAACAAAAGCACTGACCTACAATGATCTTTATGTAAATCGTGTTATTAAACAGAACAGAAAGTCTTGTGTAGTTTATTCTTGTACCGGCAATTAAGAACTCTACATTACTATCAAGCTTGACTATTCAATTATACGAGGTGAAAGGGCAAATGTGGCGAAAGGTGAATTGGAAGGATTTGAAAGGACTATTAGTAAAGATAATACGCCGACATTCGAATTGAGAGCGTGTGTCCAATATTATATTCCTATGATCAACAGTTCAATTTTTAGCTCAGGGTATAAGTAGGGGGAGAAAAGACGTTTCAATACAGTTTCTACTCGTACATTTTAGAAGTAAATTGCAGATTGAATTATGTTTGGATTCAATTTTATCACTGTACGGTTGACGATACATCTCATATCGCAAAGTGAGGTTCAATTACCGACTGTTCTGAATAGAATCTGTTGGAAGTATAGAAGAGTGGGATCAAATATTTTGTTGTGATATTCTCGTTTGCCTTGTCACCAATTCATAACTCAATATCACCACACTAGTCCACAAGTCAAAGGGAAACTTCTACATCATAATTATTATTTTCTTACGAAAAATAATATCATGAGGATCCAAAGCAAAAGTTCGATGGAATGAACTAGCCGCAGCCATCCCAGAGTTGGTGCTGACATCAGCTAGGCCTAGACGTTTGAAATGGGCAGAGCATGTAGCACGTATGGGCGAATCCAGAAATGCATATAGAGTGTTAGTTGGGAGGCCGGAGGAAAAAAGACCTTTGGGGAGGCCGAGACGTAGATGGGAGGATAATATTAAAATGGATTTGAGAGATGTGGGGGTATGATGATAGAGACTGGATTAATCTTGCACAGGATAGGAACCGATTGCGGACTTATCTGAGGGCAGCAACGATCCTCCGGGTTCCTTAAAAGCCAATTGTAAGTAAGTATTTTTATGCTCGACCATGTCGAAAAATGTAGTAATTATACACCTGGTAGCAGCCCTTTAATGGACCTCATTAAAGTACACCTATTCATTAGAGTTCTGGTGTTCCACCAATCAGAAAACACCATTGTAGCAATATGAAAGCGCAAGTATCGATTATTCTCGGATATGCAATCGAAAGACAACTAGCGAAACGTCACGGAGGCTGGAAATCCAATACTGTCGCAGAAGGTTATGTTCTGTTACTATAATAATTAGCGTTAATTGAAAATAATATTCAAATAAATTCAAATTGTCATCTCGTTTTTCAATGTCTAAATCAATTTCAAGGTTATATGAACATTAATGTTTATTTTACTCTCTAGATTATATCAAGGTTAATGACATCTGTTTCTCGGAAAAAATCAATACTTTCGCGTCTGCGCACAGCTCACAATTTACGAGATAATGCACAAGGTCAGTTCCGCTCCCCAGTCAGATAAGAATAACATGAATACTTATGAATAATTTCAAGTTAGAAATATGGTCCAGCATAAAAAGTCGTATAAAACTTGCCTATAATGGTAATTAAAACGCTTGTATGAAAATTATGAAACTCGCTTGCGCTCGTTTCATAAACATACTCGCGTCTTAATTACTACCATTATAGGCTCGTTGCATAATGTACTATTTTATTTTACTGCAGATTTTCATTACCTTAAATTGTAAAACATTATCTATTATAAATTTCAGTTTATTTAAACCAATTTCTAGTAAGAAATTTTTAATGTCACACCTTAAATGTTACTATTTAACTTTCTTTGACTTTGGCAACCTCACTAAGCTGAGGAAGATTAGATATTATTATTATTATTATTATTATTATTATTATTATTATATTATCTTCTTCTTCTTCTGCCTGACAAGTGTTAGGCCACAAGGCCAGTTGCGGTCTCATATAAAATTTTCACGCCATCTCTTAGCAGGACGACCCACAGATCTTTGGCCATCTGGTACATAATCATAAATTGCCTTTGGGAGTCTACTATTACTCATTCTTTCCAAATGATGTTTCCAATTAGACTGATATTGTGAACAATGTAATCTAAAACTGGTTGAGTTTTTAGTTCCTTTAAAATGTATTATTATTATTATTATTATTATTATTATTATTATTATATACATATTATTATATATATATTATATAATATACAAAGAAAATTTATATCCTTATGTTCATTCAGATTTCTGCCCATTAATTCCGTGTATAGTTACGAGAGAAAATGTGAATATTTTAATTGTCAAAATCTATATGCTAGACGCCATGAGCTAGATTATCTGTTCTTTTGTAAAGTCCTCAAAGGTGATATATCCTGTGACTCTTTCTTAAACAATATTACCTTACGTATTCCAACAAAAGATATGAGAGCCCACAAACTTTTCTATATTAGAAATTCGAAATTTCTTTCACCAGTCTCCAGATGCATTAAAAATGCCAACATGCATGGCTGCGAATTCGACCCCTTCAATGTATAGACTTTGTTTGCTCTTGGCAACGATTTATCATTTATGTACACTCAGGGACAAAAAAAACCGGACACTTTAATATTTGCTGGTATTTTGCAAAACATTATCTTCTCATACAATATTATGGTAGCCATCTGTTGTTATGGAGACGTGTATACATTGTTGATTGTTTTTTGTTTTATAAACAAGCCATTACAACCAAATATTCCAATTTTGCTGTCGGGAGTCTCAGCTATAACAATTTTGTCTCAACCTTTTTGTGCTTCATTATCGTTATCATTCGTTATTTCTTTATTTTTACATTTTCTGAGTTTAAGTGGGGTTGTAACATTTGTCTTAAAACAAGATGCGACCTGAAGATGTGGCTCGAGCTGTAGCCCTTTACGATGATGGACGCAGTGTACGTTACATTGCAAATGTTATGAATATGGCTAGAAGCACAACCCATGATGCCATGAAACGGTATAGAGAGACCCTGGAATATACCAGAAGACCAGGTTCTGGTCGTCCAAGAGCTACAAATCCAAATGAAGACAGGTATATGGTGTTGAGAGTTCTTAGGGAGCGCGACCTGCCAGCTACTAGTGTAGCCCAGCAATTTCTTAACGTGCATGGACGCCAAATTTCGGCCAAAACAGTTAGAAGGAGGTTGAAAGCATGTGGACTGATATCAAGTAGACCTGCAACTGGTCCCAGATTTCTCAGGATGCATCGAGTTAAACGACTGCGTTTTGCAAATGATCACAGGGATTGGAGAAATGGACAGTGGAGCTGTGTTCTGTTCACCGATGAGTCCCGTTTCAATCTGTGCTCACCTGATGGACGTGAAAGAGTTTGGAGAAGGAGGGGAGAACGATTTTCACAGTGTTGCATTTCCGAAAATGTGCCGTATGGAGGTGGTGGAGTGATGGTTTGGGCAGGAGTGTGTACGGATGCTCGTACAGAGTTGGTTTTTGTTGAAAATGGAAGACTAACAGCTGATAGGTATATAAATGAATGTTTGGCTGATCATGTTGTGCCATTTGGCCAATTTGTAGGCGATAATTTTGTTTTAATGCATGATAATGCACGGCCGCATATTGCCCATGCGGTCGGAAATTATCTCCAAGAAGTGGGAATCCATGTTCTTCCATGGCCAGCAAGGAGTCCAGACATGAACCCAATTGAACACGTTTGGGACATTCTGGGACGGCGTGTTAAGAATAGACGACCGAGACCAGAATCGTTACAAGAGTTGAGGCGAGCACTTGGCGAAGAATGGGAACTTATTCCTCAAAAAGACATTGCTAACCAAATTGAGAGCATGCCAAGACGTATGGATGCAGTTATTCAAGCCAGAGGGGGTAATACCCGGTACTAAAAAGAGTTTTTAATGTTTAAGGCACCATAAAATGAAAAAAACAGTTAGGCCAAACGATGCCATAGTTATACGCCCTTTGTAATTTTTTTGTAAATTTTCTCATCAGAGATTTTTTTTTCAAATGTTGTCGTATAAGGTGCTAAATGAAACATTATTTTGTTTAAATGGGTTTTGTTTGATTTTGAAATAATTGGCAACAAAATAGAAGCAAATATAGAAGTGTCCGGTTTTTTTTGTCCCTGAGTGTATTATTTTAGGCATTATACTCAATTAACATTGTCTCATAGTATTCTTAGATATCCATTCATCGTCATTATTGTAATTAATTGTAATTGTATTTATGTGTAATAATTATTTTTGTTTTATGTTTTTTGTTATATTTGTGCTGAACTGTAATTGGCCACTGGCTGTTGTACAGCACATTAAATAAATAAATAAAAAAAAATTATTATTATTATTATTATTATTATACTCTCTTTTTCGTATAATCCGAGTATATATTATTATATTAGTTTGTACTTTATCTCATCTTGTATTCATTTGCAATTCATTATATCTTTTCTTTATACATAAATAGTGACTTTAGTTCGTCACAAAGAATGTGGTATCAAATTTGAAGACGGAACCTGTTAAAAGTTAACTAACAGCTCCATTTTATTTTACTGTACATACATCTATAACAATAAAAACAACAGTATTATCATTCCTATAGGTTCTTTTAGCGTTGATTTGGTTCTGTCAGTAAAGGGAAACACCAGACTGTAAGAGATGACTGAAGACGAAGGTTTTTCTTTTTGAATATCGATACGGCATAATTTCTACTATGACTTCGGAAGGCCAATCAATTTCCCATAAAAGTCAGGATTGAAAGGTGACAGGAACGTGATCATCTCCTAGTGCCGAGGTGAAGAAAGCGTCGGAGCTCATCTCTCTGTAGGCCGCACCTTTGCAAGACGTCCCCTCCCCTCCTGACACCGACGTCACTGAGGCTTGAGATGTGTCGCTGCTAGTTTGACCGACGGCGCGGAACATCCACACCTGCTGGTCGTACTTTGACACCAGTCTGTTTCACATTTTTATACATCAGTGATCTTAAAATGCTACCGCATCGGTCTTATGTCTACCCGAAGATGCATTCTACCGTACACAGCAGCGCTGTGCGAAATCGGCTTACATCAATGGCAGTGCGTTCACTACGCACAGCACGGCAAGGTGTGGGTTTAGACGCAGCAACGCACACGTGCCAGTTACGCCGCGAGATAACAAACCTGAACCTTGCAAACGACGATGTTCCAACATAATTTCACATCTATTTTGAATCTTGCGTACACCATTTTTAACACTTGAATATAATTAATTGATGAACAAGTAGCCTTACTCGTGTTAAATATGTAATATTTGTCCGGCTTACTGCTGTTTCAGTGCTTCACGCACCATCATCAGAGCCTACTAGATCGCGGCGTCATCTCGAACTTCTCTGCCTGTAAGGAGGGCGTGTTTTATTGTTGGAAGGTGTTGGAGTGTGTAGTCGAATAGTGTGTGTGTACTGAAATTGATCTGTGTGTTGTGGATTTGATCGGGGTGTGTTTCAGTGTGTTTGCATATTTCGTATTGTTCTAGTGTGTTGAGTTTTTGGTTCTTGGGTTGTGTGTGTAGGATTTCCATGTCCGTATTTATGTTATTGTATGTATGGTTGGCATTGGTTATGTGATCGGCGTATGTAGATGTATTGTGCCCTCTGGTTATAGCTTTAATGTGTTCTTTGTAGCGAGTTTGGAATGATCTGCCTGTCTGTCCTATGTAGAACTTGTCGCAACTATTACATGTGAGTTTGTATATACCTGTGTGGTCGTATTTATTTGTTTGTGTTTTTTGTGTGTTGAGATGTCTTTGTAGTGTGTGTACAACACAAACATGCTGCATTCAGGACAATGGTACACAGATTACTCAACATACCCATGAGCCAACAACACTACAATGAAGAAGTGAACACAATCAAATTCATAGCACAAAAAAACGGATACAATCCAAACATAATAGACAACATCATAAGGAAGACAAAACAAAAACTTAACAAACACATAAATACACAAAACACAACACAAACACAAGAACACAAGAAATACATCACACTAACATATGAAAACAAAAGCACACATAAGATCGCATCTTCATTCAGAAAGCAGAAATACAACATAGCATACAGAACAAAAAACACACTACAAAGACATCTCAACACACAAAAAACACAAACAAATAAATACGACCACACAGGTGTATACAAACTCACATGTAATAGTTGCGACAAGTTCTACATAGGACAGACAGGCAGATCATTCCAAACTCGCTACAAAGAACACATTAAAGCTATAACCAGAGGACACAATACATCTACATACGCCGATCACATAACCAATGCCAACCATACATACAATAACATAAATACGGACATGGAAATCATACACACACAACCCAAGAACCAAAAACTCAACACACTAGAACAATACGAAATATACAAACACACTAAAACACACCCCGATCAAATCCTCAACACACAGATCAATTTCAGTACACACACACTATTCGACTCCACACTCCAACACCTTCCAACAATAAAACACGCCCTCCTTACAGGCAGAGAAGTTCGAGATGACGCCGCGATCTAGTAGGCTCTGATGATGGTGCATGAAGCACTGAAACAGCTGTAAGCCTGACAAATAATACATATTTAACACGAGTAAGTCTACTTGTTCATCAATTAATTATAATTTCACAGTCTAATATACACAGTCGCGAAGCTCAATACCTACTAAATATGCAAACATAGATAGTTGCTCACCACCAGGATCGCTACTATCGCCTCATCACAGACCCTTTTCCCAGCAGACGATAAAATGTATTGTACTTTCGATATCGTATTCTTTTGAAAAAATTAACACCTTCCTTCCAGTATTGAAATGTGAAATACATAAGGTTTAAATTACATAAGTTAGGTCAGATACAACAGCGTTCATGAGTGAGATAGTTATATACAATAGAAGTGATTTAATACTTTTAATGATTGAATAAAATTAATAAAATCGGTTAAAAACCAGACATGTTTCGGAGGAATGCTCCTCCATCTTCAGCGGTAGTACCACGACGCTGGTACAGATGTTCGACCGCGTAACGTAGCTTAAGGAAGACTGACTCCACTGAAGATGGAGGAGCGGTCGAACATCTGTACCAGCGTCGTGGTACTACCGCTGAAGATGGAGGAGCATTCCTCCGAAACATGTCTGGTTTTTAACCGATTTTATTAATTTTATTCAATCATTAAAAAGTGTTCATATAACTGCATTAAATTACTTCTATTGTATATAACTATCTCACTCATGAACACTGTTGTATCTGACCTAACTTATGTAATTTAATCATGGTTACTAGTGAAGAAGAAAACTTGGTCAACCAGTACCACGACATGCGTCTCCAAATTGAACTGCAGTCAGTCTTCCTGAAGCTACGTTACGCGGTCGAAGATATGTACCAGCGTCGTGGTACTACCACTGAAGATGGAGGAGCATTCCTCCGAAACATGTCTGGTTTTTAACCGATTTTATTAATGTTATTCAATCATTAAAAAGTGTTCATATAACTGTATTAAATTACTTCTATTGTATAAAACTATACATAAGGTTTATATATTATTTTCATAAAGTATATATTATATTTTATAAACTCATCTTTCTGGATCTTTCGGAAGAAGGATAACTCTGACCTCTTTTTCTTACAATATTTATAGTACCACAAACGTCTCCTTGTCCCATATTATTATTCAAATTATTGTATTTTAGCCATTTACAGTTATTACAACCGATAACGAATATTTCACAGTTTACACAACTTTTCACAATTCGAAATACGGCATAGTCAATGCCTTTTCGATCTAGACCAGGCCGTAATGTTTGTTCGGGTTTTCAATTTCAGTGTATGGAGCTCAGTGAAATATTATATTATAACTTTATTGCGTATCATTGCTAAGCTTTATTTAGTGTAATATGTCCATATGTTCCGTTTACTTCTTACTGCATAATATGTTGCAGAAATAATTACAAAACTGTGTTATTTTAATGTGAAGAGAATTTTACGTGTTAACATAATCTGTTCGCATCAACATTTTAAGTTTAGAATGGAAGCTTTTTGAGGCGCAATAAAAACGAATTTATATTGTGATTTTAATTTAGGTGTAGACAGAAAATTTACCATACCACTCCTATGAAATTAGTGTACGTACGATTGTGTTACTTTGTCTCTTTGGTAGTAGATAAATAAAATAATTCAGTACTCAATTGTAGTATTAAAATACAGACAAATAGAACGTGACGGGTGTCATACATGACATTATGTTTAATTATAATGTATAATTGCGAATATAGGAATAAAAGTTAAATATAGTAAACATAACCTATAATATCCATATGACATAACATACATATGTAGTGGCAGGGCATTGGAGACCACTAAAATTAGACAGAAAGGGGCATATCTAAATATCCGTGCGGTGCAACTGAAAATTATTCAATCGTGTACATATGAATGTACAAGAATTTCGCAATATTTAATCGAAATAATTAACTTTTTTCGAACACTGATACCGTATTGTATGGTTTACCTCCAACAGCTTTAGTATAAAAAACTTTTTTTTTTGTAAAATTAATATTTAAGAAGTTATGAATAATACTCCGTACTTTTTAACACCCTGTACAATCGCCTGTTTCTCTACCGGATTCTGTAGCCTATATAACGTTTAAGTTAAAACAGCCACATGGAACAATGTGACACGTAAATCAAATCGATAAAAAAAGTTTTCTTACAAAGAGAAGCAGAAGTAGAAATGAACAGGAAAATATTCAGAGTTATTATCTACATTTATTTTTATTCCACTTCCGGAGAAAGATGAAAGTACAGGTATTTCTGGACGTTTTTCTGTACTGTGACAGTCAATATATTGCATATGCAATTTCTTCTAGAGGAAAATATAATATGAATAAAACGCTGCGGATTGAACCGCATCAAGGGACACCATTGAGATTAATCAGGCAAATCCGTAACGGTCACAGGATTTAACAGAATATTTCGTGGACCAACGGACCTTGCAAAATATTTAACCGCGTTATGAATACTAATTGAAAGTCGTGCGGATTCCAACGAAATATTTCACATCTGGCTGTCTGTCTTCATTTGATATCGCCTGAGCTCATATACCACCTGCGCTACACTCTTTAGGAAGTGATGTAGTATGGCAGTGATGTCAAAGTAAGAGCATTTTTCTGACCTTGACATCGTGCGCGGGCATCAAGCGCTAAATATGGAAAGAGGAAGGATTATGTATATGAATAAGCAGCCTGTTGGATTAAGAACACAGTGGTTACAAACTTCAAACGGAACATGAAATTTTATGTCATTTTTATATGGCTTCTTTCTGTTTGATATAGATAATATCTATATTGTTTGTAAAACAAAAGTATTTACACAATTTCTTAATATTGTAGTTGTGTTTTAAACGTTAATAACATAATAAAGAGTTAAGAAGGAATATTCACATAATTACCTTAGTATTACTACTATACTGTACTAAGTACCTTATATTTTTGTTTAACATTCTGCCATATATATAGACCCCGCCTACTAGTTTTAAAGGACTGGCGACCATTTTAAAATGTTACGCGCAGCTCTTTTAAATCTACCACACCCATTAAAAATGAAGTTTCCTCAAAACGTCTTTGGTCAATAATAATATTCCTAGCGGTTTCCATTTGCTCCGATTTACATGAAACTTTGCAAGAATACTCAACATATTGCAATACACAAAGCTGTGCATGGAATCAGCTCTTCACTGAAAACATTTCATGGTATGAATTTGTAACTTTAAAAAATGAAAGAAAATTATGATTTGTAAAATACTTTGTACCTCATAAACCATTTATCAACAGTAATCTCACTAGAGGTTTTGATTTATCTAGAGAAAATCAAAACTCGAGTGGGATTTAATTGACTATTACACGATTAGAAGAAAGTATACAAAGATTAGAAGTAACGAAGTACTCCAATACAATAAAATATTAATTGACTTACGAAAATACAAAACTGTCTTCAAATTTATACCATGGCACTAGATGGCAGCAGTGTGTTATGGTTAGCTATTTTCTTGTTATCAGTTGTGCCAACTATGGAATCTTCATTGAACTCTGTAGTCGGTTACTGGTCAAGAAGGCTTTGTTGATTCAGTTTCATTTTTATTAAAACAGTTACATTCCACTTCAATTATACCGATCCCAGTAATCAACGTCACTTGACAGATGATTTTCAATAAATCTTAGTATTAAACAATCTCTGGTACGTGACTATCCATAATATCATACAGCAGAAGCTATAACATAACCTGAATAATATAAATAAGTGTTAGAAAAGTTTTTAATTAGGGGGTGATGAAATAAACAAGAAACGTTTTAATTAACGATAATGAAATAAAAAATAAACATGAATAATTTTAAAAGAAACAATTATTGAAAGTATAATTTTCGAATTTGAATGTTTTAGTGGTTGGTGGTTCAGTTGATGTTATATTGCACGTGTGCGTAAAAGAAGTGAACTCGTTAATGTACATGGTGTATCCCTCAACTTATTCAGGATTTCCGAATGGTGCTCTTCATTTATTTCAGGGAAGATGCATAGCTATGATCAGTGATCTTTATTAATTCTTGTTCTTGAATGCCAATGCGAATCATATTTGAAAGTGCTGTGCATCGACTGGAGTGGTTTGTAGTTTTCTGTTTTTTTGACGTCCAGACCAGTGCAGTCTGAAATGTTTGCAAAGAAAGAAACAAATTCTAGGGTAGTGATAAAAATAAACAAATGCTAGGGACGCGATAAAATTGTGCGATAAGCAGCCATGCTTGCTTGAAAGACATCCTTTCGTACCGTTTTATTGGTCAAAAGTAGTGTGACGTAGTAAAAGTGTAATAGTCAAATTAAAAAATCCATGCCCAGTTTTCTTTATCATGGAATGTAAGTCCTTCACAGAAAATTTTTAAAAGCAAAAACAATTCTGAAGCCGTCAGGGATGTTTTCAATTTAGGCATAACTTAATGTAATTAAAATAAGTGAAAATGTATATCTAAGAAATTAAATAAAGAAACTTGATTATTTCTTTTGCTGTTATTTAAATGTAGGCCTACAGACATAACAAACCCGCCGAATTTGAAAGAAATTAATAGAAAACTTCAAAAGTTTCAAAACTCAGTCCCAATGTTCCTTAATGTTGTTTACACTGATATTTTCTTCTGCCCCGAACTTTTTTTCCGTTCAATATTACTTCCAGTGTATCCTTCAGCAAAAGTTTTTTTCTTAACCAGTGAGCTAGTCAAAATAATAATATAATCCCGAGAAAAACCTCAACTCCGACCTTGTCCGTCTGTGAACCCGGGTCGCCTACGTCACAGTCTGGTGCTTTAGACAATGCAGCCACCGCAGGGTTTAACACAGTCTTAATACTCTTTGTGAGTCAGAGGAAGAAATATGTCTACAGCACCTACCAGAAAGAAAATGAAGCAATGAATACTTGAAGTATGCGGTACTATTAGTCCCTGCATGTTGGCAAATATTAAAATAAGCCTTCGTGAAACAATACGTACCTAGATGTTACTGGAGGTTACTTTGAGCACTTAATAAACTGATACAAAGTAACAGCTTACTTGACTATTATTTGTTCCGTATATTTACCTAGCTATTGTACCTCATTTCAGACACTACAATTTCTGAAGTCGTCACTCACAGAATTCTGTACGCCTAAGAGGAACATCTTCATTAGGTCTTGAAGTACAGTAGGCCTACCTGGCCTCACTTCAACTTTTTCTGCATCCTTTATAGCAGGGCTTGCCAAACTTTTCATAGCAAGGGCCACATTAACCATCCGAGAAAGAATCGCGGGCTAAGTCATGCAAGTTTAAATTAAGCCTAATAAATAAAGCTCATAAATAATATTAGTATTCAAACTTTGTGTTTTATTGAGCTAAAATCTACACTTTCAAACTGCTTTCTTTTTTCAATCAACTGGCAAGTTATGATTTTGCCAATATCTTCCACTCTACGAACAACTGTATGTACTGAAAGACTAATATTCTTAAATAAATGTACTTTCTCAGGACAAATCTCCTTTGCCGCCATTATCATTCAAGATTTAATAAGTTCACCATAACTAAAAATTTTGCCCTTTTCGCCAGTTCATGCGAAACTAGCCACTGTTGTTGCTTCGTTGTCTGATCTCTGTTTCTTGAAAATATTCTATTGAGATGATGGTCCACTTTTCATTGCTTTAAATTTATTATCCCGTAACTTCCTCGTAAATTGTGAAAATTTTGGAAAAACGTTTGATTTCATAATGCCTGCGGATATTACATTCTTTAAACACAGCAACTGATTCGTTACAAATCAAGCACAATTACTTTATTTCCTGTTTTAATCATAAAATAGTTCCAACTCCATTATTGTTTAAACACAAAACATTCACGGTCCATTTTCTCTTTTTTTTTCTTTCCCTGCCATAAATGAAGTTAAGTTACGCTGTAAGAACTACTAGTAAATGCTTGTGGATTACTCAGAGTGCTAATACTATTCTTAACTGGATAATATTTACCACTTCACATTTCCACTGCTCTATTAAGTGTGAGCGTGTACCGAAAGAAGTCGCTGTTGTCGGCTTACAGCGGTGCAATCTCTGGTTGCTCTGTTGCCACATTTCGCGCTTGGGCTGGACAACCCACGATCGTCTGTCGGCTGAACGCTTGCGACCAGTAGCCTGTATTGTAGCAACATCATTGTTGCCACAGTATATGAACAATTTGTTAAAGAATCTGGGCCTCTGATTTGATTTCATCGATCGAAATTAGTGAATAAATCAATCTTCTTTTATTGACTTTTAATTTTTTTCAAGTTAGTAAATAGGCCGAACAAAAGTATGTCGCAGACCTCACCCGGCCCGCGGGTCATAGTTTGGCAAGCCCTGCTTTATAGGCTTGTTCTAGGTATGTCATAGTCTCGTGACACTTTTCGTGTTGATTTTCTAGGAGACTGCATACAGCATTAATCTACAACGTCAAGATTTTCTTGTGTAGTAACAGGTATAGGCCCACCTGTACGAGGAAGATCAGCTACCGACCCAGATTGTTCAAACCTTTTATTCAACTTGAATACCTTGTGGAGATGGAGGTAAGGTGTTTGAAAAACGCTCCACAGTTAATGACTCAACAACATTACTGTAAATGTGGTCATGTTTCCTCCAATTCTGAATTACAAAAACCGCTCTTCCGTGGATAACTTTCTACTCATTGTACGCTTGTTCACTAATGCAACTCCACAAATGCTGAACTGAACTGGATTCCAGTCTGCTGGACAACAGTCAGAAGTGCCACCCAAAGAGCACATGTGGAACTTCACATACGAGTTTTTATTATTTATAACTAGGGCTGGGATTTTGTTGACGTATAAATCATGAAAAAATGTCCTAAAAACAATTCATTTATGACCTAAAAATCTTTCAAAAATGCCCCTAAAATGCCCTAAAATTTATCTTACATAATTGGCTTAGTAGGAAAAGAGGTTTTGTACTACTTAATATTTAGACTAGTAATTAAATTAAATTTTACATAATTTTTTATAAGTAGTACACTTTAATTAATTTACTTTACCTGATGTAGTTTCCATGTATGATCGTTCACCTCTGCGTCGGTATGTGGACGTGAGGTCAGCAGTCGGCTGGTCTGTCTTGGCCCTTCATGGGCTGTAGCGCCATGGATTTACTTTACTTTTAGTTTTCAAGGCCACTCTTATCCGGAATTAGCAAGTATAGAGGAGTCTATATTGAAGGGGTGGTTGGACTCATCCATTACATGGGGTGTACTATGTTAAAATGACAATATTTGTGTAGAAAAACGATTAAATTTCATACAAAATAATGGGTATTAATGGACAAAATATGTAAAGAAAATATCGAAGGAAATAAACATTATTTTACATTAATAATGGGGATTTATAGCCAAAATTAAAGGAAAATGCCTAAAAAATGACCGAATAAAACAAACGATGCTCTGATAAGTTGAAACAGCCAAAAATTGGCAAAAAAAATGCCCTAACAAATATGTCTTAAAACACTCAGATTATCACATAACATTTAAATACTAAAGCAACAATGTTTCTGGCGTACTAGAAAAAAGATACAATTTCATCAAAATCCTAGCTCTAGTTATAGCAAACAGTAGTAAGCTATTTCATGGCCTAGTGATTCCCATGTGTAAGGACTATACATACGAGTTCTTACTAGTTACAGTGACCTTCGATGGTCTAGTGGTTTCCATGTAACTGTTGGATCCGAGATTCGGAGGTTCAAACCCGGCCGAGGGAGATAAAATCTTCAACATGGTTTTCTGCGGGAGGCAACTAAGGCTGGGGATCCCGGAGGAAGCGGGCAGAGGGAATCAATCATTGAAAGCAAATAATGATGAGAACGATGATGAAGTCTTGAACGCGCACAACCTTTACTACACAACAGATTTCTTCCATATCGACGCATTACAGCAGGGATTCTCAACCTTTTGAAGATTGTGAGCGCCGCCCACATGTGATGCTAAGTAAGCGAGCACCATGAAATCGAACAGGTTTAATAGTACCATTCATCCATTCATTCAATCATTCATTCAGTCATCCATTCAGTCATTCATTCATTCACTCATTCATTCATTCATCCATTCATTCAGTCATCCATTCATTCATTCAGTCATTCACTCATTCATTCAGTCATTCATCCAGTCATCCGTTCATTCATCCATTCATTCAGTCATCCATTCATTCATTCAGTCATTCATTCATTCATTCAGTCATGCATTCATTCAGTCATTCATTCATTCAGTCAGTAATTCATTCATTGTCATTCATTCATTCAGTCAGTCATTCATTCATTGTCACTCATTCATTCATTCACTCATTCAGTCATTCATTCATTCATTCAGTCATTCATTCATTGTCATTCATTCATTCAGTCAGTCATTCATTGTCATTCATTCATTCATTGATTGTCATTCATTCATTCAGTCATTCATTCATTCAGTCATTCATTCATCCATTCATTCATTCAGTCATTCATTCATTCATTCATTCATTCATTCATTCATTCATTCATTCACAGAGTTCTGTCCAAGGACAGGTCTTTAACTGCAGACCCAGCATTCTCCATTCTTTCCTATTTCCTCCTTCCCCTATTCAGCGGTCTCAAACATGAGCTAATCGGGCAGACCTCGCTCCTTCCGGAATAACGCTGCCCTCACGAGGGCAGCTAGATAAGCGTTCGGGTATGTTTGTGCCAGTGACGACAAACACCGCGTAATATGAACAGATCGACTCGGTCACTTGCAGTCAATGTTGCCAACTGGACGGAAATTCCGTCAAAATTGAAGGAATTTGAACGTAACGGACGGGAAAACAATGGCTTTGACGGGTGACGGATTTTATGACGGAAATTACGATTTACATCGTCTTTTGACTTTTTTAGCTGTTATCATTTTTAATTGCTTAATTCTTGGGGGCACGCAGACCAACCCAGCACGTCAACTGCAGAAATAGAGACAGATGATGTGGATGAATTATTATTTCAATCAAGATTGGTAAGTAAGTTGTGTTAAAATTTGCTTTTCATTTATTTATAGATATGAGTGGGTATTTTTTTTTATTTTGACGGATTCTGACGGATTTTCAGGTGTGAGAATGACGGGGATACAATTTATGTGTTGGCAACACTGCACCATAAGGACCGCAACTTCGTCAGTCTGTGATTTCAGTTCATACCGATATAGTGATAGTGATTGAACGCTAGACAAGAACCTTGAGTCACATTTAATTCAAAAGACACAAACTGGTTTACATCCTTCATGTTTAAAGAAGTCAATGATCTCATCCAACAGGAAGAAATACTAGAAACACTTTCTTTTTAACCTTCCGTCTGGAAACGAAATACGGAAGGAATGCACAAGTATGTAATCTATGTAAGATGCGTAAGAGATGAATTTGATAACAATTCTGTAAATATTATATAAAACATAAAAGATTATGTAAGATCTTAACAGTGCTGTATCATAATCTCGCTTGACACTATAATATGTATATTTTTTACAGGGACATCATTTTATTTTTACTAACATTTTTAATATTGACCTGGCTATACCTTTGGACTAATGATTCAGACCCGAAAACACCGTTTGCTACCTCCATCCACGATTGGAGTTCAGTGATACTGGCGTAAAATACAAACAAATCACTTTACTAGGTACAGGAGGGAAGAAAAGTAGTTCATTTACGTAAAGTAGGAAATATCGCGATTTTGAGTTTGATAATTTTCATTAGGTTTTGTTTAATCAAAATACAGTAGAGTATTAACAATGAGTGTTTTTACTCACGAACTGAGTTATCCATGCGGACGTATTCATTATGCAGTGTATATTATACTGTCTACAGCACATTAGCGTACACTACAGAGAATGAAGTTAGAATGAAAAATAATCATAATATGGATATTTAAACACATTTTTGAAAATGGTGGCCGTTCATTTCGATACAGGCTTCAGTTCTTTTGTGCATATTATGGCACTGTAGACTATTGCATCTAATTCCAATTACCAGTTTCGTCCTTCGTACTAGTAACTCATGTTGAAATAATTCTGTACCTACTCTATAAAAGAGTACCTTACGTACTGTAAATTCAATCTTCACTTCTGCCCGACCCGCACAGATAAAATTACTCAGACATGCTATCTACTGTCCGTCCAAGTGGTTATGTCGCAGGATCGTAGAAAGGGGTGGGGATCACGTGATAGTTAATTACTTAACGAGGCCCTTTTATTTAAGTTATTTTAAACAGTTGCATAATATTACGTTGACGTCCAATTAATTCCTAACAGAAATTAATGTTTTCAGAAAAGAGCTAAGAAAACCCAGCCACTAGTCTTTACAGTGGAGCGAGCAGAAGCAGGTGGAGGAAATCGGGATGCGACGTAGGCAAACCGACGACAGTACCTGTGCGAAAATATGATTCAATATTGGAAGTTTTCGTCACTGGAAAACGCGAACATATTTCTGAAACGTACTATAATCACTAACTCAGTACTGCGGCCTTGATTCTGTATGGAGGACAGTTGGAACTTCGTTAGTAGAAGGGGTGGGAGTGAAGTACATTAAAAAAACTCAGGTACATTAAAAGTTGAAGTAAAAATAAAATGATGTCCCTGTACAAGCGTAATGTAAAGAGTGAGAACGCAAACTTAATAGGGTCCACACCTATGGAGTAACGGTCAGCGCGTCTGGCCGCGAAACCAGGTGGCCCGGGTTCGAATCCCGGTCGGGGCAAGTTACCTGGTTGAGGTTTTTTCCGGGGTTTTCCCTCAACCCAATACGAGCAAATGCTGGGTAACTTTCGGTGCTGGACCCCGGACTCATTTCACCGGCATTATCACCTTCATATCATTCAGACGCTAAATAACCTAGATGTTGATACAGCGTCGTAAAATAACCCAATAAAATAAAAAATAAATAAAGGCAAACTTAATACAAATGTAGTGAGTTATAATAAACATATGGAATTTTTAAACTCTTCTGAACAATCCCTTGTTAATATTATACGTTCTGTATTTTAAAGGAGCCCCTTTTCCGCTTAGCAAGGAACATATATTACTAGATGAGTGAATAATACAACATTGCTTTATTATTTTTCATTTTACGAAGAAGCTGTACTATATAAAAGTTATAGTGGATGAAGAAAAGGAATACTTCAACATGTTTTCAAAACCTATGGTTTTTTATTCATAAAAAATGTGCCAAGGAGTCTGTCATGTACTTATTTTTTCCAGTTTTGAACTCCTCAGATCTCAAAACGTACAAAATCATATATCGACGGCTAAGAAATGATACCTCGTACCTGTAAATTTGCAGGAGAATCAGAAAACTGTTTTAGAAGTTAATTTCTCTCAAAACAGACAGACATTTTATATATCTTTCTGCTCTACAAGATCTTCATCTCCAGGAAAAAATACTAGTTGACTCTCCAATTTTCTGAACATAACAATATCGTAGCTATTCTATGAGTAAATAATATTGTACTTACACTAAATTACCATTTTGTAGATACGAGGTATTCACATGTTAGCAATCGATATGTATATGTGTATAAATAGAGTCCACCAGTGGGGAGTAACGGCTAGCAAGTGTGACCGTGAACGAGCGAGCTCGGATTCAAATCCTGGTTGAGAGTTACCAGGGTTACATTTGAGGTTATCCCGTGGTTTTGCTCAACTCATTAAGAGCAAATGCTGGGTAACTTTCGGTGCTGAACCCTGGACTCATTTCGCTGGCATTATCATCTTCATCTCTCTCAGAAGCTAGATAACCATTGCAGTTGTATATATACAGGAACATCATTTTATTTTTACTTCAATTTTTATTGTACCTGAGTTTTTGAATGTACTTCACTCCCACCCCTTCTACTAATGAAGTTTAACCGTCTTCCACACAGATCCAAGACCGCATATACAGTCATAGTAGCCTTACCGTCACAGTGCGTTCCAAAAATATGTTCGCGTTTTCCAATGACAAAAGAGCTTTCAATATTGCATCATTTTCGCACAGGTACTGTCGTCCATTTGTCTACGTTGCATTCCGGTTTTCCCCACCAGCTTCTATTTGCCCCTCTGTAAAGGCTAGTGGCTGGGCTGTCTTAGCTCTTTTCTGAGAACATTAATTTCTGTTAGGAATTGGACATATACGTAATATTATACCCAAACAACTGTTTAAAATAACTTAAATAAAAGGGCCTCGTTAAGTAATTAACTGTCACGTGATTTCCCTCCTTTCTACGATCCTGCGACATAATCACTTGGACGGACAGTAGATAGCATGTCTGAGTAATTTTATCTTTTTCGGATCGAGAAGAAGTGAAGATTGAATTTACAGTACGTAAGGTACTCTTTTATAGAGTAGGTACAGAATTATTTCAACATGAGTTAGGCCTACTAGTACGAAGGACGAAACTGGTAATTGGAATTACATACATTAATCGAAATGAACCGCCACCATTTTGAAAAATGTGTTTAAATATCCATATTATGATTATTTTTCAATTAAACTTCATTCTCTATATTGTACGCTAATGTGCTGTAGACAGTATAATATACACTGCATAATGAATACGTCCGTATGGACAGCTCAGTTCGTGAGTAAAAACACTCATTGTTAATACTGTGCTGTATTCTGATTAAACAAAAACCTAATGAAAATTATCAAACTCAAAAGCGTGATTTTTCCTAGTTTACATAAATGGATGAATTACGTTTCTTCCATCCTATACCTAGTAAAGTGATTTGTTTGTATATTACGCCATCGAACTCCAGTCATGGAAGGGGTTAGCAACCGTTGATTCAAAGGTACAGGCAGGTTAATATCAGAAATATTAGTAAAAATAAAATGATGTCCCTGTATATATATATGCAAAACATTTATAAACTATTATTTTGTAAAAATTGTTTCAAATTTTTTATCCTATTTAATATTGAGGCTTATGTGTACATAACAAAGAGTAATGCTTCATTATATAAATATTTATCACGATGGTGAATAAGAGACTAAGATTTAAATAATCACAGACAAAATTTTAGCTGAGATCCACCAATTCTTCCTTGTTATATAAATGAAGTACGGCAGATTTAGCAGAGTAGCACAGTCGGCACGCAACTCATTTCACCACGGGTGCACAAAAAATCCTATTTGGGCTGACGTTCTTAGGGATGTTTCGTGTTTCGCTAGATAAACAACTACTATAAGTCGTCTACAACCTACCACCACCGCTATCTACCAACGTTTGGACCAACAGCAAAGACCACCTACTGCGGCGGACGACTGATTAGGTGTTACACAAACACAGGAGGTGTCCTATCTTTAGATGGAAATGGTAAAGCAAAGAGAATTGTAAAAAGTATTAGTAGAATAACGAGGGAAAAACGAGAAAACCCCAAGAGAAACTCTCACAACCTTGATTTTGTCCGTTACAAATACGATTCCGCCAAGTCTGGACTGTACGTTGTGTGAGGAAGACTTTCCTAGTGAATTTCAGTTGTAAGCTTTGTAGTCTAGCGTCACCGTGTATCTCAGAAACATGTATAGTTTCTTTGACGTACACGATATTTGCGGATATTTGCAGTTATGTTAAATTAGTTTTCGCTGTTTTATTTTCATCTGATCTTGAAGCACAACAAAAATCGGTCCTCCATATTCAAGTAACTATAGAGGCAACTAAAACTGGGTTGCCACAGCACTGCTCATCTTCAAAAAAAAAAGAACCGGAAAAATTTTAATTCTTCACGTTTCTTAGATCCATAAAAGATTTTGATATTGTGTCATTGTGTAAATGTGTACGTCTACAGGCGAGCAAACAAAACATAGCATTGAATTGGCCGATTGGATTACAGTTTTGTAATAGAATTGATATCAACAACTAGGAGAAGAATATATACTCTTAGAATCTGTGGTTTTGATAACAGAGTTTCGAATGTAGGGACAGCAAAGCCCAAATTTACGTAACACAAGTAACAGAGAGCGAAAGTTGCAGTCTTCTGCGTTTTAGCGAAGGTGTTTACTTTACCATTAGGGCTAATGTCATGAAGTAGTCGCGATACTAATTGAATAGACATAAGGTCACTAATGGAAAGGATCAGAGATCGAAACCTGCTTAATTTATTATTTTTTCTCTTAACATGTCCCCTTGTGTTTAGAATTGTCATAGGGATAGCTTATGGACGATATTCTCTTATGTATTACGTCTCAATTTAATGCAGAACCTTACTCTGAACATTACTCAATTACCGGAAATCACTTAACTTTCACTGATACTGGCAAGTGGTCGCCACTCCTACTTGAAGATGATCGATCGTACATGTTCTTTTGTAAGAAAGTCATATCGAAAGCAGTCATACTCTAATAACGCAGAAACTTCTTTGAATAAAAAACCGTGACTATTGATCAGATGAAGGTTCCAATGTCATGTTCCTTCCTCCTTGAGACAGAAAAGTGTTTTTAAATAAAACTACAAGGAAAAGTTAATGTTGAGATATTGTCTGTCACAGTAAGGAAGTGCATTAACCCTCCTGCTACAAACAAGGGAGATAATAGGATTACCTCACTGATGATTTTTGAGTATTGTTTTCATTTTCGTCCATACTTATTTTTTAAATTCCTTGTATTTTTCTGTTATATGTATACTTACTTACTTACTGGCTTTTAAAGAACCCGGAGGTTCATTGCCACCCTCACATAAGCCCGCCACAGATCCCTATCCTGAGCAACATTAATCCAGTCTCTACCATCATATACCACATCCCTAAAATCCATTTTAATATTATCTTCCCATCTACGTCTCGGCCTCCCTAAAGCTCTTTTTCCCTCTGGCCTCCCAACTAACACTCTATATGCATTTTTGGATTCGCCCATACGTGCTACATGTCCTGCCCATCTCAAACGTCTGGATTTAATGTTGCTAATTATGTCAAGTGAAGAATACAATGCGTGCAGTTCTGCGTTGTGTAACTTTCTCCATTCTCCTGTAACGTCATCCCTCTTAGCCCCAAATATTTTCCTAAGCACCTTATTCTCAAACACCCTTAACCTATGAAAATCTAGTCTTTCAAGTAAAGCTTCCTGTAAGCAGATTTGAATAATTTCAAGGGAAAAATTGTTCCGGGGCCGAGTATCGATCCCGGGACCTCTGGTTGAACGTACCAGCGCTCTGCCAACTAAGCTACTCGGGAACTCCACCCGACACCGTCTCAACTTTTCCCTTTATATCCACACAACTCGCGTGGGCTGACGAAACGCCAGAGACCCACATCGAGTGCACACAATCTCTGTGTGACTTGGAATTGTGGTTTTCTGTTAACGTACACAGTGACGTATATATTATGCAAATCTAGTCTTTCAGTTAAAGCTTCCTGTAAGCAGATTTGAATAATTTCAAGGGAAAAATTGTTCCGGGGCCGGGTATCGATCCCGGGACCTCTGGTTGAACGTACCAGCGCTCTGCCAACTGAGCTACCCGGGAACTCCACCCGACACCGTCTCAACTTTTCCCTTTATATCCACACAACTCGCGTGGGCTGACGAAACGCCAGAGACCCACATCGAGTGCACACAAACTCTGTGTGACTTGGAATTGTGGTTTTCTGTTAATGTACACAGTGACGTATATATTATGCAAATCTAGTCTTTCAGGTAAAGCTTCCTGTAAGCAGATTTGAATAATTTCAAGGGAAAAATTGTTCCGGGGCCGGGTATCCATCCCGGGACCTCTGGTTGAACGTACCAGCGCTCTGCCAACTGAGCTATCCGGGAACCAGAGGTTCCCGGGATCGATACTCGGCCCCGGAACAATTTTCCCCTTGAAATTATTCACCCTTAACCTATGTTCCTCTCTCAAAGTGAGAGTCCAAGTTTCACAACCATACAGAACAACCGGTAATAACTGTTTTATAAATTCTAACTTTCAGATTTTTTGACAGCAGACTGGATGATAAGAGCTTCTCAGCCCAATAATAAGAAGTATTTCCCATATTTATTCTGTGTTTAATTTCCTCCCGAGTATCATTTATATTTGTTATTGTTGCTCTCAGGTATTTGAACTTCTCCACCTCTTCAAAGGATAAATTTCTGATTTTTATATTTCTATTTCGTACAATATTCTCGCCACGAGACATAATCATATACTTTGTCTTTCGGGATTTACTTCCAAACCTATCTCTTTACTTACTTCAAGTAAAATTCCCGTATTTTCCCTAATCGTTTGTGGATTTTCTCCTAACATATTCACGTCATCCGCATAGACAAGCAGCTGATGTAACCCGTTCAATTCCAAACCCTCTCAGTTATGCTGGACTTTCCTAATGGCAGACTCTAGAGCAAAGTTAAAAAGTAAAGGTGATAGTGATATATGTATAATAACATTATAAAATAAGAATAACATAAATAATTCATCTTTTTTAAGAAGTAGTTCGTTTTATTCACATGAGGTGATGTTGTTACCGTACTTGGTAGTCTGTGTCATGAAAATTCCATGATATTAAATTCTAGCTTAATTTTCATTTATGAGTTTGCCTCGTTTCAAATCACTTGTATTTTCCTTCGTGTTATTTAGGTCAGCGGTCGTCAGCACTCGCTGAAATGTGCAATTGGTACGCGGTGCCGTCCCGTGTGCACTGTCGTGCAAAAGGGAGAGAGAGAGAGAGCATAACCGCTGGCAGCTACGAGAGCTCTAAAGTGCACTGCGTTTTCTGCGTGTCAGAGAGGCTAGCGCCAGCGTGCTCTGTGCTGACGACCCCTGATTTAGGTCATTGTTCATATTATTATTTATATTATCATGACCTTTGTTTTCAAATATTTTTATCCCTGTGTGTTATGGTTATTCTAAAAGCGATTTTGTTAGAAATAATTATTACTCAACCTTTTTTTCGAGATGACCACTGTAGTATGGGTGGAGTTAGAATATTCGAATTTCAACACAGAGTTACATTTTATTTTATTAGATTCGCATTTTCATTTATTAATTTTTAGAAGTTTTTTCATAGATCTTGTTACAATTTTATTTTATTACTAGCCGTACCCGTGCGCTCCGCTGCACCCGTTAGAAATAAATATAAAGTAATTACATAATTAAAATAGGACATTTGATCCAGGGAACATTCGTGTTTGATACAAGGATAAATCGTTTAATATGTTACTTAATTTAAATTGTATTTAAAATTTTAAAATGCGATCATTTTGATCCAGAGACCACTCATTTGGTGCAATGAAAATTCCTTTAACATGTTTCTTAATTGTTATTACCAATTATTTTTGGAAAAGCGAAAATTAACAGAAAAATTTTGGCTACAGTTTTATTATTATGTTTATATTATATTATATTATATTATGAAAAAGTGTGTTGATAACGGATGTACTCGAATTAGAAAGTTGTTAATTTGCTGTGGGAGCTCCTGAATCTCAGGAGGAACAACTTTTACAACAGCGCAACATAATCTCCTTGGCTTATTGCCCAATTTTTTTGCATTGCATTTATTGCATATGTCTTTCATGTATTTTAACACGATTCAATTGAGCATAGTTAAAATTTGAATTATAAAATAATGGATTGCTAAGCTAACGTACTATTACTGCATACTAAATCAATATACTCTCGTTGTTCGTTAATTTTCTGAAATAAAAATGAATATGTTCATAAACATTATTATAAGAAATATGGGAAATGAATATACAGAATAACCTATCAAGTTTTCTGTGCATAAGAAGCTATTTTAATTTTACCTCTCCTCAATTCACTCACAAGTTACTATAATAACATTATAGCATTATGTCCATCCAGAGAAACTACACTTTCCAATGATGAAATAATAATTATACAAATCGGTTAATTTGGCTTCCGATATTACTTCATACAAACACAAACATTGTAGGCTATGTTTCATAGCTTTCGATTGTTGTGTCCAAGGCCCCTTATAGACGAAGTCATTTATTTTTTATTTCAATACACGGCCTTAGATGGCAGTTATTTTAATTTTAAAACTCATTTATCTCATTAAATATCAGTCCTATCAAAATTTTTCAGAGAATAAAACTTATCAGAAATCATTTTTAAAGAAACTTTTGTTATGTAACATATTTCACAAAAATCAATAATAAGCGAGGTATTTCGATTTATTTAATTCAGGTCCCATTATAACCCCCCTTTTAAATAATGTATTTTGAATGCCATATAGCCTATAATCTAAGTTACAACGAACTTAATTTATATTCCAATTTTAATCTAAATCGGTTCAGCCATTATCGCGTGAAAAGGTAACAAACATACAGACAGACAGACAGACAGACAGACAGACATACAAACAAAAATTTCAAAAAAGCGATTTTCGGTTTCAGGGTGGTTAATTATATATGTTAGGACCAATTATTTTTGGAAAGTCGGAAATTACCAGAAAAATTTCGGCTACAGATTTATTGTTAGTATACATAAACAAATCTTTTGAAGATGTTCATGGTTGTATAGATTGTATTCCAATATTTAAATTTCAACAAATAATTGAAATGATTTCCAAATTTATGTTATAGTTCTGTGACATTCATAGCTTATGGCTGTGTTATCTACTATGTCAAAACTATATCAGCTTTGAGATGCTTGTCCTGAATGGAATTGAGGTAAGTTTAAATCTACTGTATACTAGTATGTTACCTTATAATGTCACTAGTATAATATCAAAAGCTTTTAAATTTTGGTAAACGTTTTCAGCAATATGGAACGGAACTTTTTAACTTACATAAGTACGAGGAAATAATTACATCAACAAATGGATGGCAGAAAGATAATTTTCGCTGTGTTTAACAGGGCAATCTTCTAGCGTATATCATTCCGTTTGGCTGTAAAGTTACTTCGTTTCACATCACTGACTTCGGCCGGAAACAGTAATGCAAATCTCTGATCCTTAACAGTATGCTCTACTCTTAACTTTGTATCAAATAGAAATAATAAGCATACTCTATGTAACACTTATTTAGTTCACTGAAATAATATTAAACGCGACAGCTAATGTCTAAACCAGACGTGTGTGTGTGTGTGTGTGTGTGTGTGTAAATTCTGTCGAGTATTATTATTTACTGTTAAGTATTGTTTCCAGCGCCAAATAATGCATCAGTTGGTTCATAACTAGACATCGGATTTTTAGGAAAGAAAAATTGCAGTTTTACGTACCTACGACTAAGATTTATTTCAAATCATCCGTCCTCAAGTGAGGTTGACCACTGGGATCCGGAATTAACAAATATAAAAGACAAAGGGAAATGAAACGAGCAAAATAATTATTCGATTTGTACATTAAAACAAAAATTTATTTGTTTACATATAGATGATAGTGTAGAATTTGAAGAGAGGCCTTCAGAATTTCCATTACAATCTTCTGAACCTCATAAAAGGGAATTTTAAAGAATTTAAGAATATTACATGGAAATTTTGATAAACAACCCCTCGCTCCAAATAATAAGCTCATAATTTAATAAAACTAGGTATTTCAGGCACTTATGAACAAGTTTTTAAACATATGTCTATTTATTTCACTGAAATTATACATTAAGATACACAAAAAAGACACAGAAAAAGTATATTTAAGAAATAGAGACAGACAACTGTAAATTATAAAAACATAGCTGCACAAATTTAATATATTGAAATATATTAAATAATTATTACATTTTTTAAGTTATTAAAATTTAATTCCATGCATATTATTTTTCATAATTATCTGAACAATATCCCTATCACCACGGCATGGCGCGTCCTCAGGTTGCGGATAGAGGAGACGGCCTCCAGATATGGAGGGTAGCTGCGAATATATTGAATAAGCAGTCGTGGACAGCCGATAAGGGGTGGTCCTCCAGCTTGGGGGTTGGGCGAAGGGCTAACAACCCATCACCGTAAAAAAGCAGCTTGTTACGAATCCCTACAATAAGGTTACACAACACAGAACTGCACGCATTGTATTCTTCACCTGACATAATTAGGAACATTAAATCCAGACGTTTGAGATGGGCAGGGCATGTAGCACGTATGGGCGAATCCAGAAATGCATATAGAGTGTTAGTTGGGAGACCGGAGGGAAAAAGACCTTTGGGGAGGCCGAGACGTAGATGGGAGGATAATATTAAAATGGATTTGAGGGAGGTGGGATATGATGATAGAGACTGGCTTAATCTTGCACAGGATAGGGACCGATGGCGGGCTTATGTGAGGGCGGCAATGAACCTCCGGGTTCCGTAAAAGCCATTTGTAAGTAAGTAAGTAATTATCTGAACAATACATCACCAGTTTTTTTTTTTCTAAATTCTCCAAAGTTAATATTTGCCTTTTGTCAGTGAGAATGATTTTGTTCCATTATTTATTTATTTATTTATTTATTTATTTATTTATTATTTTTATTTGGTATATTTTACGATGATTTACCAACTATAATGGTTATCTGGTGCCTGGGTGAAATGAATGCGATAATGCCAACAAAATGAGTCCTGGGTCCAGTGCCGAAAGTTTCCCACTATTTGCTCTTAATGTTTCGAGAGAAAAATCCGGAAAAACCTAAATTAGGTAATTGCCCCAAACAGGATTTGAACCCGGTCCCGCTCGTTATGCTTAACCGTTACTCCACAGATGTGGACTCTCATGGATTCCTAGTTACATTTATACAGATAATGGAACATCCCCAAATTCAAGAGATTTTAAAATTATTCTTACAGGCAATTGTAGTAGGGTCGTTTTGAGAGATCTCGACACTTTTAAGAAAAGTAGTCCAGTCATTGTGAGCACTGTTCCGAGTGAAAAAAGTTTGAACTACACGAGACCTATGTTCACTGTGTTTGTAATCTCTGTATAAGTGAATTTCGTGGTTTCAACTTTTCTACGTTCACACAAGGCAATAAATACAATAAATGTGCGTGAAGTTTTGTTTTCGGTCATGAAATACACACATCAAAATTGTCTAATGAACAGCTGATTTTATTAATAAAATTCTTTCCAAACCCAAATAAGTAGGCTACTAAGCATTGGACACACATAAGTGAGTTATTCATTTATCTATCCACCAGACACCATAGCAACCAGTGTTTTGTTTTATTTACATTACTGCATTGGAATTTCTTATTTTAGTGCGTCAGATAGGGTGATTAGTTCATTTGTAACGGAGAATTGGGGTAACTTCAACAGTGTAAAACATTAAAAAATACTAGAAATGAATGCTCGACATCGTCATTTAAGCGACGATGACATGTTTAGAGCAACTGGTATAATTGAAAACGGTGGAATATACGCTGACGCAGCGAGGGCTCTGAATATTGGAAGAGACGTAATATCCAGAATGTGGAGTCGATATCGTGAATTTGGTAGTACAGAGGAACAATATCCAGGTAAACCGAGAGTTACAACTGCCGCAAAAGACAGATTTCTGTGCCTAAGAGCCTTGAGAGAGCATGTTAAGAGGTGCTTTGCAGAATGTTGGGAATGTGGTTGTATCAACCCAGACCATTAGGAACAGATTGCACGAGAAATATCTTAATACCCGTCGCCCATTGAGATGTCCAGCTATTCGACGTGGAAATCGAGAACCTCGTGTTTTCTGGTGTCAGAAACATGAAGATTGGACAGATGATCAATGCGTCAGGTTCTCTTTACTGATGAATCATGCTTTGGTCTACATCCAGAGTCCATAAGAATACGCATATGGAGACAACCAGGTCAAGCAGAAAGACTAAGATATGTACAGGAGGTTCATAAATTCCAAAGAGGTTCTATCATGATATGGGGAGGAATTGTGGCACACAGAAAGACTGACCTCGTTTTACTTGAAGGAACACTAGGAGCAAATCGTTACATTCAAGAGATATTGCAGCCTGTAATCTTTCCCATCGCTGAAGAAACTCGTTCTGAATTCCTTCTAATGCACGACAATGCCACTGTACATGTTGCCAGAACAACACAATGGTGGGAAGACACAATATTCAAGTTCTAGGGTGGCCTGCTCAGTCCCCGGATTTTAATCCAATTGTGGAAGATAACATTAAAAAAGGAGTTCTGGAGGACTTTGAAAACATTGAGACTCTCGATCAGCTGTTCGCACGTCTCCAAATTCACTGGCACAACATTGGTCAAGATGAAATCTTTCATCGCATATCTTCAATGCCAAGAAGGTGTCGAGCAGTACTGAATGCAAGAGATGGTGCTGCTCGTTATTAATGACAAAAGTTTTGTGTGAAGTTGAGAAAAACAGCTGTATTGTAACGATTTCAAACCACTGAGATTTTAAAACTTTAATCTTTTAATTCTGAGAACAGGTTATGCGTGTTTCTTTAAGATTATTACACACTTTCACACCATGTAGAATGTTTTTCTATACATAAATAATACACAATAATACTTGTATGTTATGTAATATCTTCCTTAGACAATTTTTATGTGTGCATAATATACCACCTTTAGTTTATTGTACTTTGATTGGATGTGCGTGATATTTGTAGATACACAAATTACTTTATATAAATACATTTTCCAGGTTAATAAAGGCGACAAAGTGATTAACCTCTAACAGTTATCTTTGTTTTAGATCTACTGTCATCTTTTGAATGAAGGTGTAACTCGGAGAGATTTCGACATTGTTTTTGAGAGATCTCGACATGTGTCGAGTTCTCTCTGATTTTGCTTGTGGTCCTTCTTACTATTAGATGATCTGGGGGGGGCTGTCTCTATCAAATGTTTATGTGTTTGGTCTTAGGAGAGTTCGCAGTCCTTCATAGAGCTTTTTAGTGCAAATTTGTCAGTCTATCTGTTTTTCTCACTGTATAGGGTAAACTAGGTAGTTATTGACCAGTATACGGTGATTGACCGGTTCCTTTTTTCAAGTATATTGTGAATAAACCACGATCGTGATTTCACTTTTTGCTGCATATACCTCTAGTAACAACCCTTATTTGTGGTTAGTTGTCGCTGTTCATCCCACTGAGTTAGTGTCTGTTGTCTGAGAGGACTGAAATCGATTGGAAATGCAACTGAACGTAAACAAGTGTAAGTACCTAGAGAAATTGCTAAGAATAATGCACGCAATTATTTATTTATTCTGCAAAGAATACATAAATTCTGGTGCTCGTTTTTACACTCACAGTGTGAGAAAAGGTATAAGGTTTCCGTCCACAGAATATTATTTTGTGAAAGTTTTTATATGACATAAAAATGCCCCGTGGTCAATCACTATAAAGTGTATGTCCGCAAACTACAGTGATTGGTCGTTCATAAATTATTTGTTAGAATAATGACCAATGTGCTTCAATTCTATATATGTTATCGGTTAAATGATGGGGATTTTTATAGGACTGATACTATATTATAATGCCTAAGCCAGGTAAAGTGCATTATACAGGGGAAGCTTTACGAAACGCTACAGAACCTGTCCGCAGTGGATTTGATTTAAATGAAGCTGCCAAGAAGTTTGGTGTCCTAAAAGCAACCTTAGCGTCCAGAAACAAATATCCCGTTGAAGGAAAAGTGTTCTTTGGTCCTCGTCCAGTGCTGGGTGAAGCCATTTGTAATAACATCAGAGAAATGACACACACTTGCTTCTGATAAGGCACAAAGAGAAAAATGGAAGAAGAGGCAAGAGAAGAAAGGAAGCGAATAAGAAATGAAAGAAAAGGCAGCGAGAAGAGTTCTTTTCTTATTTTTTTTAACTTGGTTATTTAACGACACTGTATCAACTACGAGGTTATTTAGCATCGATGGGATTGATGATAGCGAGATGGTATTTGGCGAGATGAGGCCGAGGATTCGTCATAGATTACCTGAAATTTGCCTTACGGTTGGGCAAAACCTCGGAAAAACCCAACCAGGTAATCAGCCCAAGCGGGAATTGAACCCGCGCCCGAACGAAACTTCGGATCGGCAGGCAAAAACACCTTTGCCGACAGAGCTACGCCGGTGGCGAATAGTTCTTAATGAAAAAGATCAGAAGAAGAGAAACGAAACAGACAAGAAAAAAGTGAAAATTGTGAAAATGTGTTGTTCAATCACTAATAAATGAGTATTCAATAACTGTGCAGTCGACGGTCAATAACTTTAAAAGTGGACTTGTTGTGTTTATTTAATTTATCTTTGCATTAAAATTTTATTTTTTCTTTTGTTTATTGATTTTGATTTGTTTCTGAATATTCACTTGACCCAATGCCTTTAAAATTCTCTCAATAAGTTACCACTGTTTTCCGCTATTTCATTGTTTTATTATTCATTAGCTTAAGTGGTCAATCACTATACAGTTTACCCTATATGCCTGCATGTATGAAACTACTCATCACCCATTGCACCAATCTTAATTAAACTTTATATTTTAATTCTCACTGGCATCGGACAAACAGGAAAAGACACAACTCTCGATAGAATCGAGGAAGATCAATTAGTTCGGCATTTATTTCGCCTTGATTCCAAAGGCTATATGGATTAACAATTAAATAATGACGTAAGAGAACTGACATACTGACGTACTGCAGGAGAATATGTTTGAGTACGATCCGGTTCTAACCGAAAATTGATGTGAAATTCGCGTTGAAGAAGACATTACCGCTCCCCCACGAACACCACATACATCATCGGCAGAAGGACATTTAGGCTTGCCTAATTCCGGTCTACTTATAACTCCTATGAAGAATTCTGCCAGTTCCGCTGCTAACACTTCCATCTGGTGGCAGAAGAGTAAGAAAAGTATAAGAGTAAGAAGCAAAAACGTCCGAAAACTATAGGAACAGCTGAAGGAGACTCAACTGCAGAAAGAAGTTTGGCTTTCCCACAGATGGAAGACATCTAATGCTCGACGTGTAGGCGAAGGAGCTAGTTCATCAAACAATATGGATGATCAAACAAACAAAAATTGTGCTGCGTGTAGTGGTGATAACGTATCGTTATTTGTTTTTGCATGTAATACAATTCTGTTTTATGTTGCAACACAACAACGCCACAACGAGAACAGATCATCATACACATCAATGCATACATACACATAACACAACTATGATATAATTTTCATCTCTTCAAATATTAATATGGGCTGATTTTCATATTTTATTTATTTATTTATTTATTTATTTTGCTAATAATTGTAACAAAAAAATATAATATATAGAGAAAAACTTTAGCTCGCCCCTGAAAGAGTAGAACTCGTGCTCAGGGGCGGATTCCTGAATTGAAATTAATAATTATACAATACAATTTGTCTTATGTCTACTATGCAATTAGAATATATAAATTTAAATTTACAATTTTTCAATTTCTATAAAATCCATACATAACTTTTTTAATTTAATGCTAGAACTATTAGAATTAACAAGATTAGGATACTTAAATATAAATTTGTTACATATTCTTGTGGCTAAATTGCTACTATGATTAAATACTGTAACAATGTTGCATTTTGGTTCAAATAATCTTAAAGAATTCATACCTTTTGTTTCATAACTATGAGAATACAATTCAAAATTATTTCCATTTTTATGTACGAATTTTATTAATACAATATAATAAATTTGTCTTATGTTCAGTACATTACAGTCTAAAAACAATTTTTGAGATGGAAAATCAATAGGTTTACGAAGACATATTTTAATTATTTTCTCCTGTAATAAATAAAGTGGATTAAAATTGGATTTAAATGAGCTACCCCATCCTATAATTCCATACAAAATTACCGATTGAAATAAAGTTAAGTATATTATGCGTAATAAACTTATTGACAAGTAATTCCTCAATAAAACAAAATAATATATTATGTTACGTAATTTATTACAAAGGTAATTAATGTATTGGTTCCATTTTAAATGATTATTGAAAATTATGCCTAAATACTTAACTTCAGAGGACTCTTGAATAATCGGACATTTACAATGTATAACACAATAATCAGAATTATGTAATTTAATACTTAATATAGAGGTAGGAGGTTTGTTACATTTTTCAGATAATGAGAAAGGAATAATTATGGTTTTATTTCCGTTGATAGAAAGATAATTTATGTCAAACTATTGTTTTATTAATTTTAGTCCATTATTTGAATTATTAGACTATATGCATCATAAAACTGTGTCATCTGCATAAGAATAATGAACACCATTGTATTGTTGTAAGTCAATTGTTATTAAGTCATTAATATATATTAAAAATAAAATAGGGCCTAGAAAAACAAAACAAAAAAACACACGCACGCACGCACACACATAGACACACACACACAAAAAAAGAAACCAGCCAACACCATATGCCAGCATAATTTTACAACATTCCAATGTAAACGGATCACTGCACATCATCGCACATATCACCTGGTGAATACGCAAGAATTATACATAAAAGATAATTTTAATTTTAAACATAAAACACAATTGCATTACATGTAAAGACAAACATACATTATCATAACATTATAAATAACAATACCTAATGAATCATAACGTCAGTAAAGTTTTTCATATAATTTTAAATTCATGTCAAATTGTATCATATAACAATATTTTATATATTTTTATATATTTAACAGTGTTATTTAACAAACATACAACATTGTAACATGACTTCTATGTACTTATATACTGTATTATATTTTCGGCAAGTTAGTAAATCCATATGCAAATCAATTAAATTAACATATCTCCTACAACCATATTAAGATATTTACTACATATAACTCATGATTTAAAATTTTTATTTTTATATCATATACAAATTCATCACAGTGAATAATTCTACATTGGACTTACGCTTAGATATCGTTAAAACGATTAAGTATCTGATGATGCGGCACAGGCGAAAACGTTGATACATTTATTTTAGTAATATGTATAACAAATATTAATTTGCAATAAAAATGATAAATCATATGATCAAAAAACTTTAAATAAATTTTATAATCTAAGAAACTACTTGAATAATATTTCAGAACCATATTGATCATTGCAAAGCTAATAAGGACGGATATGACATGAATTGTCATGGCATTGCTTTGCTTCCCGGTTGTATTGATTTAATAAATCATCAGAAATAGAAATGGTTATTAAGCAAGAATTCTATAGTGATGTAATAATTAGATATTCAGAAATTCAGTCACTGATATTTCATTTCGTGTGCTACTATTACACAACAGTTTAAACATTCAGCTGAATATGTCCCAACTATAACCATATAAATTCACCTCGTCCAGCAACTTTTTGTAAGAGAATGTTTTAAAACACGTTCTGTTTTCGTTCAATTATCTCCCACCACTGCGTTTTTTCAGCACACTTTATTTAACAGAAATGTTAAATCAACGCATTCTCTTTCACAGCAATTACCCCCACTCTACTCCACGCAAATACTTTGGTTATCTGCTTTGAATGTCAGGATATTTTTCTGAATTACTTAGAGATTCAATTATTCTCCACTCCCCTCTGAGGCGTACCCGTCTCTGTTGGTTCTCTTTCTTTATTCTTAACAAAAGAAAGTGCAGATCAAAGTACGAACATTCAGGCGGTTTTCAACACCACCAGAGTTCCTCGAGTTTATCGAGTGAAACGAGAAAGAGACATAAGACAGTAACAGGAAATTACCAACACTCCGCAAGCAAAACTGCAGACCGGGTTGTCATTCCGACAGTCATAGCCACAGTTACGTGCCAGCACATTCTGGTTCACCACACCCTCGTGCAAATCGGCAGGACATATTCCGAGGTGAGTACAGAAACTCCAGAACAATGTCAAGATGATTATGATTTTAATATAATGAGATTTTTACATTATTTGCTTAAACTGCTGATATTTTATTTTATATGTTGGAAGAAGTTAGAATTACAAAATCTGAAATTAACGTTCTTACACTGAAGAAGAAGATATTAAAAGTGCAGGGAAATCGACAGTGTTTTCATCATTTTATAACTAATAAAATCATATTTCAACCAATTTAATAGTGACGGTAATAACAGTGACAGTCTTTCTTACGCAGTGTCATCGAAACAAGTGCAGTGAATGTGAGTAGCCTATAATAAATGTGTAGTTATCACTGAGAAACTAACATATTTAAGAGTGATAAAAATAGCATTCGTATCGTAAGCTAGTATTAGTTGGAAACATTCAAACAACGATTAACTTCTAGACATTAACGCTCTATTTTAACTTGAAAGAGTGTGACGCCTTTATGCAGCAAACAGAATGGAACAATTCACACGAATCGACTTGTCGCAAGCATTAATGCGTGACGCTATTTCCTCGCTCCGTAGACACGCCTGAGTGTCTTGTACCTAAGAATTTTCGGATTTGAAAAGCTATCGACGAGAGATTAGGACTTCGCGTCTAATCTCTTTAATTCGAACGTCTCTCTGGTCTTCAGATTTGAATGAATCGTCACTGCATCGCGTACATTTTCACCAGAGCTTTTCACTTTTGGAAATCTGCTGAGGGTTTTAAGACTGTGTCAGGTTACATCGCTAAGGATTATTTCGTAGTGCTGCAGTTGCTATCGTCTCTTTCTGTAATCGTCACTGAAGAAGTCAAAATATATTATAGTGATATCTACACGGATATTCTATTTCTAAAGTGATTATAAATATCGTATTTTTGTAAACTCAGTGCATATCATTTGCGGGAGAGGCAAGATAGATTAATTGCCACCCCCGTAAGGGGAGAGGATGGTATTTTTTGGTGAAAAATGACTGAATTAAAAAAAAAGTTCCTTAAAATACTCTGTGATATGTGTGGAATACATACCATAGCATTTTGTGGGTATTTGTGCCCCTTCCAGATGTTGAGACGGAATTTTTAAACTTCCTGCGTTATGGATTTTTAAATCACTCGCCCCCTTTTATTGTTGTTTCCGGTAAATTAAATAAAAAAAATGTTTTTCTTTAAAATACCCTTTGATATGCATGGAATGGATGCAATGCATTGCATAACATTTTGTGGGTATTTGTGCCCCTTCCAGATGTTGAGACGGAATTTTTAAACTTCCTGCGTTATGGATTTTTAAATCACTCGCCCCCTTTTATTGTTGTTTCCGGTAAATTAAATAAAAAAATGTTTTTTTTTTAAATACCCTTTGATATGTATGGAATGTATGCAATGCATTGCATAACATTTTATGGGTATTTGTGCCCCTACCAGATGTTGAGACGGAATTTTTAAATTTCCTGCGTTATGGATTTTTAAATCACTTCCCCCCCCCCTTTTATTGTTGTTCTAGTAAATTAAATTTAAAAAAATGGTTTTCTTTAAAATCCCTTTTGATATGTATGGAAGGCATTGCATAACATTTTGTGGGTATTTGTGCCCCTACCATATGTTGAGACGGAATTTTTAAACTTCCTGCGTTATGGATTTTTAAATCACTCCCCCCTTTTATTGTTGTTTCCGGTAAATTAAATAAAAAAAATGTTTTTTTTTTTAAATACCCTTTGATATGTATGGAATGTATGCAATGCATTGCATAACATTTTATGGGTATTTGTGCTCCTACCAGATGTTGAGACGGAATTTTTAAATTTCCTGCGTTATGGATTTTTAAATCACTTCCCCCCCCCTTTTATTGTTGTTCTGGTAAATTAAATTTAAAAAAATGGTTTTCTTTAAAATGCTCTTTGATATGTATGAAAGGCATTGCATAACATTTTGTGGGTATTTGTGCCCCTACCATATGTTGAGACGGAATTTTTAAACTTCCTGCGTTATGGATTTTTAAATCACTCGCCCCCTTTTATTGTTGTTTCCGGTAAATTAAATAAAAGAAATGTTTTTCTTTAAAATACACTTTGATATGTATGGAATGCATTGCATAACATTTTGTGGGTATTTGTGCCCCTACCAAATGTTGAGAAGGAATTTTTAAACTTCCTGCGTTATGGATTTTTAAATCACTCGCCTCCTTTTATTGTTGTTTCCGGTAAATTAAATTAAAAAAAAATGTTTTTCTTTAAAATACCATTTGATATGTATGGAATGCATTGCATAACATTTTGTTGGTATTTGTGCCCCTACCATATGTTGAGACGGCATTTTTAAACTTCCTGCGTTATGGATTTTTAAATCTCTCGCCCCCTTTTCCGGTAAATTAAATTAATTTTTTTTCTTTGAAATACTCTTTGATATGTATGGAATGCATTGCATAACATTTTGTGGGTATTTGTGTCCCTACCAGATGTTGGGACGGCATTTTTAAACTTCCTGCGGTATGAATTTTTATATCACACGCCAACTTTGATCGGTTTTCGGTAACTTCGTTTTTTTGCTACACTGCCAAACAAAAATGGATATAATTTCTGAATTATTAAAGATACATGCATGAAATTTAGAACACACATTATTTAGACTATTAGGAAACTTTTCTCTGTAACAGAATTTTGTTACTTGACTTCATTTTAAATATACGTCCGTTTGTTTGCAAAAAAATATAAAAAGAAATGTTATAAAATTTTAATTGCTTATTTTACAAACGTAGGGATTAATATTAAAATTCTGTTAAAGACAATTTGTAGATCATGCTTTTGCAAGTACATTGCAAAACATTTATTGAATCTATCTTTAAAAATGGTTTAGATATATCGGTTTTAGTAAAATCCTGCATTGGGTATATTTTTTTTCAAATCTGGACCCCAAATAATTTTGTTTTCAAAATATTTATATTTGGTTGAGTCGCCACAGCTATGAGCTCTCTACACACAAAAAATTAATATTTGAAACCGAATAGGAAAAAAGTTAAAAAAAAATACCATCCTCTCCCCTTAAATTAAAGATTTAAAAAAATATACATAGTATGGAAGTGACATATCCTTGCAGATTTAAAGGGACGATGAAGGTGATAATGTCGGTGAAATCAGTCCGAGGTCCAGCATCGAAAGTTATCCAGCATTTGATCGTATTGGGTTGAGGAATAACACCGGATAAAAACGTCAACCAGGTAACTTGTCCCCACTGGAATTCGAACGCGGGCCTCCTGGTTTCGTGGTTAGACGCGCTAACCGTTACTCCAAAAGTGTGGACGATACAGGGTACACGTAAATGAATGAACATCTATATTACGTTTTGTGATTAAATGCACGGGTAATTAAAAATTTAAGTTTGAAGTTTCAGTAGTTCGGAAACATAGCCGCTAACACACTCTACTCGTGATATAGATATAGCTAAGACATCATCGAACTCGGTATGTCTAGGTAGGTGAGCTGCTCTCTGTCAAGACGTTGCCACTTGCTCGCATCGTGCAATGGCTTGAATTTAGAGGATGAAAGAGTAATGGAACGGAGAAAAATTCTCTCCGGCGCCGGGATTTGAACCCGGGTTTTCAGCTCTACGTGCTGATGCTTTATCCACTAAGCCACACCGGACACCCACCCCGGCGTCGGACAGAATCGTCTCAGTTTAAGTTCCAACTCTTGGGTTCCCTCTAGTGGCCGCCCTCTGCACTTCATCATAGATGTCTATGAACGTAGGACTGAAGTCCACACATGTGCTGAGGTGCACTCGTTATGAGTGACTAGTTGGCCGGGATCCGACAGAATAAGCGCCGTCTTAAATCACGAAGTGATTTACGCATATCATATATATATATATATATATATATATATATATATATATATATATATATATTATTTTAATGTACCGAAGTACATATGATATTTCCATGCAAATATTCTGCGTCATCATACTATGAAAGAGTAATGGAACGGAGAAAAATTCTCTCCGGCGCCGGGATTTGAACCCGGGTTTTCAGCTCTACGTGCTGATACTTTATCCACTAAGCCACGCCGGATACCCACCCCGGCGTCGGACAGAATCGTCTCAGTTTAAGTTCCAACTCTTGGGTTCCCTCTAGTGGCCGCCTTCTACACTACGTCATAGATGTCTATGAACGTAGGACCGAAGTCCACACATGTGCTGAGGTGCACTCGTTATGAGTGACTAGTTGGCCGGGATCCGACGGAATAAGCGCCGTCTTAAATCACATGTGTGGATTCAAATCCCAGCGCCGGAGAGAATTTTTCTCCGTTCCATTACTCTTTCATCGTATGATGACGCAGAATATCTGCATGGAAATATCATATGTACTTCGGTACATTAAAATAATATATTGAATTTAGAGGTTTTAAAAATTAAATTTAGACGAAAACCGTGGATGCTATTGAAATACGCCAGAGAAATAAATTATTCTTTATTAGATTTTCTATCGATGTGGACAAAAATCACGATCCTACTCACAATAGTTACCGAATAAGAGATTGTTAAACATTTGAGGGGGGGGAACATTTTTTTCTGAAAATAGAAAAAAACTATGAACCTTCCACCAATATGATATTATAGCTTTTTTGTTACATATAACATGAGCTATTGGCTCTGGAAATCTGGAAGGTTGTATATTACGTCAGTAGTTCCCAATCGGTGTGCTCCATGGAGTGTGTCGCGAAATTTTGGAATTGAAAAATAAATTTTATTGCATCCAGAGTCTCTTTAAAACACATTTTTTATTTGCAACAAAGTCCTCAATATGGTTCATTTTATTTTGAGACAGACTTTACCAATGAAACGTGAACACCTGCAACAATGTTCAGTTCAGTTTTTCAGCCATGTAGAGAAACTCTATGCAACCCACCAAGCGCAGACTTCACATTAATTTAAATAGGCGAATTTTCAAAAAATCTTTTATCGGACATGCAGCACAGATAGGTTGGAATTTTTTACACATACCTTTGATTTTTTTTTCTAATGCCACTCAAGTTGTTGCTAATTCTTTTAGAATTTTCGATTGCGTGTTAAAATCGACATATCTACAACACTGGATGTCCGACACTACATAGGAGTTGTTATCAGTACTTTTTTTGTGCTGGAAGGGACCTTTCTGTTGCATTTTTCATAATGGAACCGATGTATGTGTGAATAATTATGTTTGTGCGAGATCGTGCGTATTTGCTTGTTTTCCGCACAGAACGAATACGCGGTAAGTGTGAAATACCACATTCAGTATTCCCAACGTAACACACATAACAATTTCCCTCTTCTTACCGCTTAAGCGCGACATTCATTTTACTGCTTTAGGCTTTTAACATATTATTTTTAGAGACGTTTAACATAGTAATGATTATAAATTGGAAACTTACCACTGCAATTTCACCTAAATTGCACTGTTAATTGTTTTTAAATATTTGCAAAAATTAAGTAAAGTCTACTACTCCACGAAACTTATTGCATCCCTGATACAAGTAACATTAAGGAAGCCGTGAAAAAATCAACAAGATTCCAGATGCCGATGTTATTACTGCAATATGTTATATAAATAATATTGTTAAAATATTAAAATGAAAAATAAATCATTACATAACCTTACCGTTTGTTTTAAGTTCGCATTTATAGACTGGGGGAAAAAAAGACAGACGTATATCACGGCCTGCTGGAGTATAGTAAACACAGAAAACTTTTATAGCAACAATGTTGAAGAAAGATATTTTGGTGTTCCGAAGTAACTACGTTTCGCTTTTTCAATCTTTTCCTCGAACATGAAAACGTCAACATACCGCTCTTGTAACGTATATTACTATTTTAATATAATTCTTCTTTGAATTCCGCTTAGATCTTGGAAATTTTAATTGGACGAAAATAAGGTTAAAACGACAAAATTCCCGTGCAGTGAACAGTAATCTCTTTTGATCCTAAAATTAGAGTAGAAGTTCAATATTTTTCACACAGTTCAGGATTAATTTCGAAAATTTTTACACCTCATCTCTCCGTCCGCTAAAAAAATATTTTACACAGAGTTCGACCACCTTTTTCTGCAGAAGAAAAGTTGTTATTATATTAATAATATTATTAATAAAATCAAATAAGTATGTTCGCGATCTCATGGACGTTCAGTAAAGTGTGTCGTCAGTCAAAAAAGGTTGGGTACCACTGTATTAAGTAACACTAGGTACTAAAGAAAAATGTGAGAACTGTACTTTTATTAATAAAATATTTAACTTCCACAACCGCGTTAGTAGTAAAAAACGAGTAGATCTAATTCAGGAAATTGTTTGTGGCAAAGACGTATCATCCAGACCGTGTCCCGTTGTCAATGCACCAGAAAATCTGGTGTTTTAATCCTCTGCATAATTGAATGTTAATATTTTCAGCGTCTAAAATAAATTTATGTAGTCCACAGTCATAGTATGAAACGGGAATTGACAATTTGCTTTCTTTACTGTTACCTGGAGTAGATTTTATCATCGTCATCATCTTCATCACGGCATAAGCCTTGTGGCTCGTTCCGTCTTCAAGAAAACTGATCCGACCATCTCATCCGTGGCCTGCCGACATTTCTTCTACCTACAGGTTTATACTTATTTATTATTTGTGGTATACGATCTTCATCCATTCTTTGTATATGATCTCGCCATCTTTGTCTGTATTCAATGATTGTTTCATTTAGACTCTGAATTTCCAATTCTTTTCTAATATCTTCATTTCTCTTTTTGTCTATGAGTCTATAACCTGCCACCTGTCTCAAAAATTTCATCTCAGCAGCCTCTATTTTCTTCTGTTGTGAGACAGTCAAGACCCAACTTTCACACCCAGAAAGCAAGGTTGGGATCGCCATTACTTTGTAAAGTTTTAACAGTGTTGCCCTATTACAATTTTTAAAAGTTCTTTTTATTGTACCACATAGTGTTTAATTTATTTTGCACATCTCTATTGCCGGTATATGACACAATGCAACCAAGATAATTAAAATAACTTTGTTGTTTGATGGGCTTATTATTTATGCAAATTTTTGCTCTTAACAGATCTCTTCCTTTAAGAGCCATTATTTTCGTTTTTTCATAGGAGAGTTGAAGATTATATTCACTTGTAATATTATTAATTCATGTATGGCTCTTTGTAAATTATCTTCCGAATCTGCAATTAAGATCTGGTCGTCAGCAAACAACAGTGTATCAATGTTTCTCCCTTTTATTTTAAAATGTGTTTTAAGCATAGTCTGCCATCGTACAACTGCGTCATTAATATATATATATATATATATATATATATATATATATATATATATATATATATATATATATAAACAGGGTAGGCGATAATGGACACCCCTGTCGTACTCCTAAATTAATCTCTACTAAATTATTCTCTTCTATGGATTTCTCCAATTTAAACTTTGTATTTGTATACATACTTTGTATTACTCTTATAAGATGTTGAGGAAAACAGTTTTTAATCATTACTTCCCATAGCAAATTTCTTTTAACTTTATCAAAAGCTTTTACATAATCTATAAAAGCTATTAGAGTTGGTAGGTTATATTCTCGTCGTTTCTCCATAAGTTGTGTTATCGTGAAGATACAGTAGATTTTATGTGCAATTAAACTCATGTCTTTCGGAGTTCTTGATATTACTACTTTACTGTTTAAAGATGTTAGGGCATGTGTTCAGCTAAGAAGTATCATCACATTTCGTCGTTGTTCCGGCAGTAACTCTAACTCCTATGTGACATATTTATCGATTTTCAGATTTTTGCTCTATTAAATAACTTAAATAGTAATACAGCAAATAATAAAATCTCCTATATGTAATTATATTTCTTTCTTTCGAAAATGTAAGAATTCACGATCTCCTATGCACTACTGCTATAGCAGAATAAATGTGTTTTTTCTTCCTACTGAAAATTTTCATATTTTGCTTATAAGAGTTATTGCAGGAACAATGACGAAATGTGACGACACTTCTGAGCTGAATACATGCCCTAACATCTATATTCAATTCAATTCAATTCAATTTATTTGGCCATTAGACATAGGCCTACAATTTTAGGCTTCGTCAGAATACATTGAAAAACATATAAACACATTCTAAAAACACTAATAAAAGAAACAGTAAAATTTAAATAATACAATGAAAACATGAAATAATTTGAAACTTTTAAATTAAAGAAAACTAACTAAATTACAATTAAACTTGTTTATTAAAATACAATTTCATACAAATTTATGCTGAAAAACTCAGCAACAGAATAAAAAGGATTATTTAATAACCAATTGTAAAATATAGTTTTGAAGCTATTGATTGGTAATTTATAATATTGACTGGGGAGCTTATTATATAATTTCATCCCCATAATTAAAACAGTTTTTGTTGCTCTTGTGTAATCTACAATATGGAATATTAATTTGTTCACTATTTCTAATTTCATGATCATGTATATTGGCCACTAATGAGTAATTGTCGATATTTTGTCGAGTGTAAAGTACTAGATCGTATATATACAAATTTATGATTGTTAAAATCCGTGATTGTCTGAAAAGTGGCCGACAATGTTCCAGATAGTTTGCTTTACATAAAATTCTAATGGCTTTCTTTTGTAAAATCAAGACGCTTCCAATTTTGGTTCCATTTCCCCAGAAAATTAGGGCATATCGGATTATCGACTGAAAGAAAAGTAGGCACATCTTAAATAATTTTGAGAAACGCAAGTCGTTCATTTCTTTAACAAATATAAAACTCTTGATAGCTTTGTGCATATGTATTCGATGTGATTATCCCATGTTAAGCTGGAGTCTATAAAAAGTCCTAGAAATTTTGTGTAGTTGAGTCTGTTGTCCTTGTTTATTAGATAATTTAGGGTAAAAGTTATGTTGATAGTTTTTTCTTGATTAAGCAAGAAACCATCAGATTCAAACCATAAAGCCATCTGTGATTGAGTGTCGTTGTTGAGAGCATGTAATTGATTTAGAGCAGAGGAAGAACATAGAACATAGAATATAGTTTCCTGCTTTTTTAATAACGACGACTTGTTAAAGATTTTGGAGACAGTACACTGCGTCTGAGCTACTATTGTAAACCCTTAAAAACATAAGCACAGGTGAAGTAAAACGTGCTGAATTACATTTAAGACTGGATTTTACAGGAAGTGTTTTTGTATTAATTTCTACATTTCTAAAACTAAGATTTTTCTGCATGACGTCACCCGCGGGAAAATAAATATTTAAGCTCTGCCTAGAATAGAATTTGGGCAGATGAAATCGGAAATTTTAGGTAGACCAATTTTTACAATTTAGCTGCATAGCCAATTACAAGAAACAAAAATGTCATCTCTCAAAGCGACAGTATCATTCTGTTTTATTTGTATGATCAAATTGTCCACACCTGTGGAGTAACGGTCAGCGCGTCTGGCCGCGAAACCAGGTGGCCCGGGTTTGAATCCCGATTGAGGCAAGTTACCTGGAAGAGGTTTTTTCCGGGGTTTTCCCTCAACCCAATAGAGCAAATGCTGGGTAACTTTCGGTGCTGGACCCCGGACTCATTTCACCGGCATTATCACCTTCATTTCATTCAGTCGCTAAATAACCTGAGATGTTTATACAGCGTGGTAAAATAACCCAATTAAAAATGATCAAATTAATCCCAGTGGTCAAGTTTATGGAAAATTGTTCATTTTAGAGAAAATTGGGAGGAGTATGCCACGCGATAGACTATACCGTATAAGGTCTTCCCTAAAAAATCTCGTCCTTCCTCAAAGTAAAAACTGAATTGACGTCACTGATATAGCCTATAGGAGGCGCTCGGCGCATAAATGGCCCAATTCACAAAAAGTGTATATTGATTTTATTCGTTTAAAGAGCTCCTCATATTATTCTCTCCAAAGTGTAAATCGCCTAAGCATCATTCCCAATTTTTCTACGAGATTCCAGCACAAGTTTCCTTTGTGTATATCATTTCGCGCACTGCTACATCGAGCTAAAGTGGAAATGTAATTTTGTGGGTTGGGTCACTGGTGCGCTGAGTGCCTCATATTCAAAATTATGAGGAAGTACTACTCTTACAATTTTTGTGTTTTTGCTTTCACTGTCTAGACAAAAAATACACAAATTTATTATAAATGCAACATTTAAAAATAAGTTAAATAACAGGAAGTTTTAAGAATTACTTGTAGCAGCTGAGATAAAAAAAAATAATTTCACTAAATTTTTGCAGGGCAATGGCGTACCTTCCCCCTTAACTACGGCTGCAGCAGTAATTTTACTTCTTTTCTACTTGGCTTTTTAACGATGCTGTATCAACTATTAGCTTATTTATTTTCGACGAAATTTGTGGTAGTGAAATTATATTTGACGAGATGAGACCAAGGATTCGCTATGTGATGACCCGATATTCGCCTTACAGTTCGAAAAAACCTCGGAAAACACCAAACCAAGGACTCAGCTCAAGCGGGAATCGAATCCACACCCGGGCGCAGCTCCCGATCAGCAGGCAAACGTGCTATTGCCTAACCTTGATACAATGCTGCATGGTTAGGCCACACACATGAACTGTTTTTCTAATCTATGCATATTACATTTAATAACGTGTATACTAGCATTATGAAAATCATGATCGAACACCAGGAATATATTATTTGTCACGTGAGAGGCTTATGAGCTTGACATTCGAGAGATCTAATACACTTTCTATCAATACGGTGACGTCACTAATTACAGCAGACCTTGGATTACTAAAATTACGATGTCTTTAAAACAAACTAATTTCGAACTCAGCCAGCTGTAATAAAACATAAAGGAGAAACAAAGGAATGTGACATTGTAATGAAATGATTACGCTATTATTCGTACACAAATGGAGTTCGTTAATAAATGCGGCTAATACAAAGACAGAAATAGTTAATTCTAAAGCATTTAAGTGTGGTATTAAATTCCAAATGAATACAATTCTCTGTAATACGTAACTCATTAATATTTATTACAATTTTAAACAACTGACTGGCGTCATATTGACGTGTGAATAGTTTCGACTGTAAATCGCATTATTGTCTCGAGACTAGGCCTCCTGGAATGAGGAAGCGATTATGAAATAGTTAACGAGAAGGCTTCACCTTGTGGAAGTTAAATGTGGGGAGTATAAAGACAGATATGAAAATAAATACAAGCATTTCATTTCAAATTACATACGATCTTACAATCACAACCAAGCTGACAATAACAATCAAGAACAGCATAAATATTTCACGTAATTCTAGGAATTCGATTAATGCTCTGTCACTTTCTTCTTAACGATATTACTTAAGAATATGAAACCGGGGTGGACTCTCGTGACGTGGAGTCAGGGTGATTCTGTTCTTCATAATATGGAAAACAGAACAGAAGGCTTTAAAGCAATTCTAGTAGGCCAATGGTTGTAGCTCTACGAAGTTACAAACCTACACCGAAACCCAAATCACAATTATGATATATGATATGATATGATATGATATGATATGATATGATATATGATATGATATGATATGATATATGATATGATATATGATATAATATATGATATAATATATGATATATGATATAATATATGATATATGATACGATAAATGATATATGATATGATAAATGATATATGATAAATGATACGATACGATACGATACGAGACGAGACGATATATGATACGATACGATACGATGCGATACGATATAAGATATGATGTTATGTGATATGATATGATATGATATGATATGATATATGATAAATGATATGATAAGATATGATATAATGATATGATACGATACGATATAAGATATGATGTGATATATGATATGATATGATATGATATGATACGATACGATATAAGATATATGTTATAATATGATACGATACGATATAAGATATGATGTGATGTGATATATGATATATGATGTGATATATGATATATGATGTGATATATGATATGATGTGATATGATATATGATATGATATGATATATGATATGATTTATTATCAGTAAGTAAAACATCCAAGTGGTTGATGGCCCTTCACATTTCTGTATTCAGGGACTCACCATCACTATTTACAGATTTCTATACTAAAACTGATCGGTTTTCAAAATTAAATTCCAGCCCATAACTTAACACATTTCCAACCCTATCTATTCTAACGACCACCCTCCATATACTCTCATATTTGACTAATTATTCCCCTCTAATCACACAATAGATTCTGTCCTCCCCTATACATAATAATAATAACAATCAGCACAACAAGATTCACTCACTATTATTGTTCTTGGTCCATTCTCAGTTCTATTACTTCTTTAACCCTCGTTTCAAGACATACGTACCACACTCAAACAACACTTCTCCACGTAACAAACCTTCTTGGCCACACTCATAATACCCTCACTTCTAGCCCATTAACCTTGACCCTTTCCTTTTTTCATTTGATCCCTTCACACCAACTTCTTAAATCGTAATATTTCTTCTTTTTTAACATTCTCATATTCTCCTTTGTCCGCCGAGTTAGCTCTGTGGTAGCGTGTCTGCCTCCAGAGTAGCCGGCCCGGGTTCGATTTTAATGTAAAATATCTACGTCGTAGGAAAGATGGCGGTGCACAACTTCTAATCACTAGATTGTGCACCAATATGCCTGGTTAAATCCCAAATCTCTCCGCAGTGCATACGAAGAGAAGGCATATGTCAATGTTGATAGTGATTCGTCATCGCCCTGAGTGGCGCAGTTGGCATAGCGCTGGTCTTCTGTGCCCGAGGTTCGATCCCGGCTCATGTCGATGGCATTTAAGTGTGCTTAAATGCGACAGGCTCATGTCACTAGATTTAGTGGCATGTAAAAGAACTCCTGCAGGACAAAATTCCGGCACACCGGCGACGCTGATATAACCTCGGCAGTTGCCAGCGTCGTTAAATAAACCATAATTTTAATTTTAATAATGATTCGCCCCTTAAGCCTGGAGGCCCTCTTGGTGCTATTCGACAGAAGTAGGCTACGTGCCGGCACCGGGTTTCCCCTTCTCCCTTCCTTAACTTCATCATCATCCTCACCCATTCCCTACACTATACTTACACGAACATTTAACATACACTCACCCTAGTACACGACACAACTCTTCACAGATACACATCATGCATAACGTGGCCCGCCGAAGTGGTGTGCAATTTGAAAATGGGTCACAGTCCTGCCATCTATCCTCAGTATGCGGAACCCGAATCACGCAAAGTGAAGTAGATAGGCATTAGACACACACACACACACACACACACACACACACACACACATATTCTCCTTCTCACCAGTCCCCCTCTCCGGCTCTTCCTTCTTTTTCAACTCCTTCATTCGTTTAGATATTGCCTCCAACAGCTGATCGTTTCTATTTTGTTCTGTTTTCATTTCACTAGCTGACTCACACGTTTCCATCATACACTGAATATATAATATTACTAGGGAGCGGATTCCTATGTAATTAAATATTCTTTTTGCGTGTGATAAAACACAATTAACAAAGCTAAAAATTGCGAACATGAAGTTTCAAGTTTAAAACCCGAATTTTATTTCACATAAAAACACACATTTTCACAAAAAAATTATGTAAATACATATTTTCAGGAAATCTATTATAAACACATAAATCTTGGAGTTTTTTTACTTAAATAATTTTTTACAAGAACTTTTAAATATTTTAAAACTAAATCAATTATATCACTCAGAAGTACATTATCTTTTTTAAGAATTCTTGATTGTTTCGTGTTTCTAAGCGCTGTGTGATCTATCCGTGATCCATTTTCGTAAGAGTATCGCCTCAAGTTCTGAGAACTGCTAGGCAGCATATCAATGTTATTATTAGAGAATAAATTAACATGGACAAGGAGGAGAGATCTTGCAACACATAATTAGAATGCTGATAGTTGCTGAAGACGAGTTCATTCCACGCTTTGTTTGTGAAACACAACAGATAAGACCTCGGGTATGAACATTATTTAATTTAAACAAATCTCTCGCCTCTCGCTCATGTCTATCAAGTAAGGCAATACATCTTGTGATTCCCTGTTATCGGGCTTCGTCAATCGATATCCTTCAAGATATACTGAAAGATGGTTGTTTAAAAAACGATTTGGCTTTCCTATTAGCAAATTTAAGCTTTTTGTGAGACACCATAAAAAACTCGAAACATCCAAAAACCTGTTGTCTGAAACAGTTAAGGAGGTGCGTGCCATGGAAATTAAACTAGACTCGCTACCAGGTTCAGAAGTACAGTTACTAAGGGACAAATTCCAGAATGTGTTTGGAAAAAACAGTGGATATAAAAAAATTTGTAAAGTTGCTCAAGTATTGGAGGATGTGCCTGTAGGTGAAATTGACTGTGTATGTGTTTGTGACATTCCTCTCTTTAAATATGCACGTCTGACGTCCTGTGATGTGGAAAGATCGTTTTCACAGAATAAGTCGTTGTTCAGAGATAATCGGCATGCATTTGTGATCGAGAATTTGGAGATGACCTTTGTCGTTCACTGCAATTCTCGGCCAACTACTAGCACTCAAGTGTGGTTGGTGGTATCTAGTAACATTTTTTCAAGCTAAGTAAGGTATTTTTGTCATATTTAAAAAAAAAATATTTTTTTACTTTTAGCAAATATTTTCGTACTTTTTAGCACATAAAAATAAATATATTTAAATTTTTTAGCACATAAAAATCCGCTCCCTAAATATTACATTAAATTACATACGTACGTAATACATCACGATTGTCATTTGCACTACAGCTCTTCTTGGTTTCGGTTTTCGCAAAAAAGTCTCCTCAACATGGTCTTATCACAGTTTAGTATATACAGTCACGAAGCTTGAGTTGTGAGGATACTAGGAACAATAGACTGTGCCGGTACTATTTCGCATTGTCTGTAATGAGGCGATATTAGCGATCCTAGTGGTTAGCAATTATCTATGGATGCATATTTACTACGTATTGAGCTTCGTGACTGTATGTACTAGACTGTGGTCCTATCTTGTGCTTGTCTTCGTAGATCCTGCTTAACCTCTCCATCGATCTTAACCTTGTTTGGCCGACTTCCTGGTGCCCTATATTCTCTTCTTTAAAACATTTGCCTTGTCGGATCAAATGTTCTGGCCGTCAATACCACTTACATGTACTCGTATGGCCTAACAGATCGATTTTAAATGCTTTTTTATGCATGACCACGAATAAATATGTGGCGCTAACATGAAGCAATTTAATCACATGTTTAAGTATATTATGAGAGAGAGAAACACAGGTTTCCATTTTTAGATAATTAGTTGAGATGAATTAATTGCACGCCTCTTTCTGGAAAACAAAGAACACCAGCTCAACATTTCACGTTAATGTGAAGGAGCCGTTCTGGAACCGTTTTCTGTAGATTCCTATTTAACGTGACTATCCACGGCTCTTTAGAAATCTATTGCATATCCAAACATTATGTTCAAATCCAAAAAGAATATTCACGCCTCTTGGCTTCAACCATCAAATTACACGATTAAAATTGCATGAAAATTTGAATTACTTCCAATTATCTCAGATGAATATGTCCTCTGAACCAAGAAGGAGAAATTGACCATAAAATTGTCGCCTGGAGTAACGGCGAAAGTCAAGAATACTAACTGCACTGGCTATATGTTTCGGACATAGTTCAAATCTACATAGGCCTAATTTTCTTTTCTAATGTAATACATGGGCCTCCGTGGCCGAATGGCTACCATGCTTGCTATTAAATACGAGGTTCATGGTTCAGAGCCGGTCGAGGACGACAATTTTTAAGGCGAAAAATATCCTTAGCGAGGTTCCGTTTAGAATAATTCTCTGCAATTTCATTGAATGACATTTGCGAATAATATTTCAATGTTACACACTTGCTAAAAGTACTTTAATAATAATAATAATAATAATAATAATAATAATAATAATAATAATAATAATAGTTTTATTTTCCCTGGCAGAGATAAGGCCATAAGGCCTTCTCTTCCACTCAACCAGGATCAAATCACATACAGAAAAATACATACCGGTATACAAATATTAACTTAATAATAATAAACATACTGTAATTAAGTAAAAAAGAGAGATTGAATACATATACACAATCAGTATTAACTTTAAAATAATAATAAAAAATATATATAATAAAAAAGAGACTGAATACATAATCACAAATAGGAAAATACATTCTAGAATACAAGTATTAACTAAAAAAAAAAAGAATTAATACATATGAATACAATCTCACAACTAAAGGAATAGTAGAATTAGTATGATCAGCACAGCACGTGTTACATTGAGACAATGACAATTACCTATATATTAGTGTTAATGGAAAAATAAAGTAATGACTGTGTAAAATAATAATAATAATAATAATAATAATAATAATAATAATAGGAATAATAATAATAAATAAAAATTATACCTAAAAAAATAATTCTAAAACTTTATTCCTGCCCATTAAATAAATCTGAAGAAGAACTTCAGAAAAACTTGAAATATAGGCCTATAATACTGTTGTAGTAGGCTACCTGGAGTTGTCACAGACAAAATCCGATGGCTCGTCAAGTCTTTTTAAGATACTGTTCTCAAACCACTCTTCAAACATTTCCGCGTCTCTGAACCATGGTAGTCAGCAGGTACATTGTCCATCTTATGACGTGTTACTAAGAGCGCCCCGTTTACAAATGCAGACCTCCCTCCATAGTGTACAATAACTAATCTTTATCCTTTCTGTCTGGGAACTGTCACTACACAATTCTCAGTATCATCTATCCAGATTTTCATTTCGCAAGTGTTGGTATCAAACCATATCTCACCTAGATACTCGTCGTTACAAACTTCGGACTTCAGCTGTTAATTTGCTGAAGTTATACAGTATACCTCCAACAAACAATGTCATCACTTTCGGCTCTCTCAAGGCCCGCTCCCACTTAGCGGAATCGAATCGAACAGAATTTCTCTTCACAATGTATTTAAATTGAAGATAGCAGAAAGCGGCGCGTCGAATCGAATCGAACAGAACACAGGAGCTACAATATTTTTTTCCACTGCCGGAACAGAATTTCTTGTTTCGGGTATGATCGTAAGTTCTCGTGAAAAATCCGTTAAAACAAATGAACCACATCCATTCTTGGCGGCTTGATTAATTTATGCACAGAATTAGTTTTTTACGTATAATTTTTATTTATTTATTTATTTAATTACAATTATTATTACTATTATTATTATCATTATTAATATTTTATACAGTCATTACTTTATTTTTCCATTAACAGTAATATCTAGGTAATTGTCATTGTCTCAATGTAACCCATGCCATGCTGATCATACTAATTGTACTATTCCTTTAGTTGTGAGATTATATTCGTATGTATTAATTCTTTTTTTTTTAGTTAATACGTGTATACTAGAATGTATTTTCCTGTTTGTGATTATGTATTCAGCCTCTCTTTTTTATTATATATATTTATTACTAGCCGTACCCATGCGCTCCGCTGCACCTGTTAGAAATAAATATAAAGTAATTACATAATTAAAATAGGACGTTTGATCCAGGGAACAACTTTTACAACAGCGCAACATAATCTGCTTCACTCATTACCCAATTTTTTTTTTTGCATTGCATTAATTCCATATATATTTTATGTATTTTAACACGATTCAATTGAGCTAGTTAAAATTTGAATTATAAAATAATGGATTGCTAAGCTAACGTACTATTACTGCATACTGAATCAATACACTCTCGTTGTTCGTTAATTCTCCGAGATTAAAATGAGTGTACATAAATATTATTTTAAGAAATACAGAAAACGAATGTACAAAATAGCCTATCAAATTTTCTGTGCATAAGAAGCTATTTTAATCTTACCTGACCTCGATCTACTCAGACGTTACTGTAATAACATTATAGGATTATGTCCATCTAGAGAAACTACACTTTCCAATGGTGAAATAATAACTAATTATACAAATCGGTTAATTTAGCTTCTGATATTAGTTCATACAAACACAGAAACATTGTCTGTAGGCTATGTTTAATAGCTTTCGTTTGTTGATGTCCAAGGCCCCTGTTTCGATTGTTGTTGTCCAATGCCCCTTATAGACGAAGTCATTTGTTCTTAATTAATTGCACCGTCTTTGATGGCGTTATTTTAATTTTAAAACTCATTTATTTTATTAAATATCAGTCCTATCAAAATTTTGTAAAGAATAAAACTTATCGGAAATCATTTTTAAAGAAACTTTTGTTATGTAACATTTTTTCACATAAATCAATAATAAGCGAGATATTTCGATTTATTTAATTCAGGCCCCCTTATAACCCCCGTTTTAAATAAAGTATTTTGAATGCCATATAGCCTAAAATCTAAGTTACAACGAACTTAATTTATATTCCAATTTTCATATAAATCGGTTCAGCCATTATCGCGTGAAAAGGTAACAAACATACAGACAGACATACCAACAAAAATTTCAAAAATGCGATTTTTGGTTTCAGGATGGTTAATTATATATGTTAGGACCAATTATTTTTGGAAAATCGAAAATTACCAGAAAAATTTCGGCTACAGATTTATTATTAGTATAGATTATTATTATTATTATTATTATTATTATTATTATTATTATTATTATTATTGCTATTGAAAGTTATTGCTGAAATAGTACGTACACAAAAATAACAATTTAATATGAAAGAAGATTAATAAATTTTGTGCAGAATTATCCTCTTTCGTATGACAAAACACAAAAGTACTATTCGGTTCGATTCCACTACATGTGAGCGGCAGCAGACTTTTCGTTTCGATTCCGTTCGATTCCACTAAGTGGGAGCGGGCCTTTATTTCTTCTTTCAGTCTTAACCTCCCGAGACCTGAGAGTGTAGTAAATTATACCATACTTCACATGATTATGATATAAGATATTTGTGCAGAGACTCGAAGTATAGTATAATATACCTGCATTTGTGCCCTACCTGTAATCTGCAGAACTTTTTCAGCATTTCTCCTCATGTCAGTGACTTTTTTTTTAAGTGTAGAATTATACTGAACTTCAAAAATAAAACAACAAATATCTTAGGACTCGGGAGATTATAAGAAAATCGCATGTTATGCATCAGCCGATTAACAGTCCTAATTCCATATGGAAAATCGTAGTCGTCACCAACTGTCTTATCCCGCATCATTTGCGCTAGGATGCTTGCTAGAAGTGCCACTTCTTTCTTGTGCAGTTCGTATATGGTTCGGCGAAGTGTGTATGTATGTATGTATGTATGTATTCACACTGCAATGGGTATATACCCGGTGGCAGTGGTAACCAATTACACTCAATAATGACAATAATAAAATTATTAATTAAAAATACAATTAATAATACTAATAATTAATACTAATAATAATAATAATAATAATAACAACAACAACAGGGAATATACTAAATTAAATGAAACGATCACTTAAAATAACATTTGAAATATTCTAATTTGTATCTTAAAACTAAGATCGAACTAAAACCCACGAGTATATGTTCATATCTGCACAAGTACCTTTCAACATTACACTCATTTCGCTGTCAACTCACTCACTGCACTGGAACTACGACACATTTCACTGATTCTATCCTGATTTCACTAACACTTCAAAAACATTTCACTGTTCAAATTCTTTGTACTGCCACTATAGGGACATCACTTTATTTTTATGAACATTTTTAACATTAACCTGGCTCTACTCGGAAACACTGTTGCCCCCTTCCATTACAGGAGTTTGATGTTACTAGTGCAATATGTAAACAAATCATTTTACTAGCTATAGGAAGGGAGAAAAGTAGTGTATCCATTTATGTTGTAGGGAAATACGATATTACGATTTTCAGTTTGATCATCACTTTTACGGAATTTATCAAAATACAGTAGAGTAGTAACATTTTTTTTAAAAAAACTCAACTTTTCAGGCGGCTATGTTCGTTATGTAATGTCTACTTTACTTAGCATATTAATTATTGATGTTATCATATAATATAGAGAGTGCATTTAAATTGAGGGGCTCATAAGTAAAGGGCTGTAAGTGCACTTAAGTTACTTTTGAGAAAATGGGGTTTAAATATTTAAGCTTTCGTAAAATCGGTGAAATTTTTTATTTAAATTTTAATGTGTGATGCGATTAAAATATCCCTTTGCCACTAAAATTTTAGATACTTTTGCTTACACTGGATGCACTTAACTCATGTTATTACAAATGTCACTAGCATCCCTTTGCTTCTAGCCACCTCAATTCAAAAAAGCTAATCTGAATTTTTAAACAAGTTGCTGAAAATGGTTGCCGTTCATTACAATGCAGGCTTCAATTCAGTACGCATATTATTAAAAACATTTTGAAGCATATTCTATGAAATTGAATTTATCGTTTCTTGAATATAATTTTTAGTACGATATTACTAATATAGGTTCTTTCTGCTATAGAAAACGCAATCATATTTCTGAAACACACTATACACTGCAGTGTTTACTTCACTGCTTGAAGACTTCGAATGCAACAGCGGCCGTATGTTTGTGTGTCTGACGGGAGCAAGGACATTAGTGAAGGGGTGAGAGTGGATAACATTCAGAAATGCAGGTACAATAAAAATGCAAGTAAAAATAAAATGATGTCCCTGTATAAACTATAAAGCTTCACTGACAGGAACACATTTCACTTACACAGCACACTTCACTGACACGACATACTTCTTCACTGATACAACACACTTCACTGACACAACATAATTCTTCACTTATACAACACTTCAATAACAACATATCATTTACACCCTTTAAATACTGTGTATAATTACCGTCTATTAGTAAGGTCCTTAAGCCTATTTTTAAATGCATTTTTGGTTGTTGGTAAAGCCTTTAGTAAGTCTGCAGGTAAACGATTCCAGTCCCTGATAGTAGATCACGAGTAAAGTCATCTATTCTGTCGAAAAGCAATTTGATTCTGTTCACACGTTTCCTTGAGTGTATTATACAGATTTACGTCTATCTGCGATATTTTGTGCACCATAAATAAATATCAGCCAGTTGCTTCGAATTAACATTTTTGCTGCTTAGTGATTCGTTACCTTCAATAAGCCCACGAATAAACAGTTTCACATTTTGTACAATTTCCAATGAGGGGAACATTCCTGTGCATCGCGACCTGAGGTCTATTGTGTGCCCTGGGATGAGTTCCAAGCCAACCGACCGCACCTACGCCTAACCGACCTAACTGCTGACAACCTAACGTTCAGTCCCGCCAGCCATCCAAATCTGTGTACCATTTCACCCCAGTAGCCCACCACCCACATTCCCCCCTTAAACGATGTGAACCTCCAGCTACCATGCTTGACATATCCACGGAGACCGGCCGAGAAAGTCAGCGGCTTCGGAGGGTCGCCGCAGGCGCGATCTGAAAACCAAGAAGACAACCGGAATGATAAGGAAAGGATGATAAGGGAGGAAAGGAAGTGGCGGGAATCAGTGGGATTTCATACGTCTGATAAAGTTACCTGATATTCATCCGTAGGAGTATGGGAAAAACCCAGAAAAAACCTCACCCAGGCAACTCGTCCCAAGCGGGAAATCGAACCCCGGCCCGCCAGGTTCGGGAGGGAAGACGCTACCACGATTTTACAGCGGTGGATGTTTGTTTTCTTAATTTTGTTCCTCTTCCAACAGAATCTTTCTTCTTCGTTGGAGTTCTTTCTGAACTGATGAAGGTCTGGGCTGAGAATCATTCCGTCCTGAACTTACACACGATCGAAAAAATTTGACGTTTTCTTCACTATTACTGACACAAGCACTATACACTGACCGACTTATACAAACTCAGAGCTTCATCTGAGTAACAGAATTCACTTCCGTTCACGTACAGAATAACATTAGCAATACTGGGTTCCGTTTAGAATTGAACAACGATTGAGAAAGGAAGACTAACCGCGCCCACAAAGCCGAAAACCCGCACAACAATGTTATCTACGTCGCGTCTTTGACCTAACTTCATCCCTCTTAGCGCCAAATATTTTCCTAAGCACCTTATTCTCAAATTCCCTTAATCTCTGTTCCTCTCTCAAAGTGAGAGTCCAAGTTTCACAACCATACAGAAGAACGGTAATATAACTGTTTTATAAATTCTAACTTTCCGAGTTTTTGACAGCAGACTGGATGATAAAAGCTTCTCAACCGAATAATAACATGAATTTCTCATATTTATTCTGTGTTTCACTTCCTCCGAGTGTCATTTATATTTGTTACTGTTGCTCCAAGATATTTGAATTTTTTCCACCTCTTCAAAGGATAGATTTCCAATTTTTATATTTCCATTTCGTACAATATTCTCGTCACGAGACATAATCATATACTTTGTCTTTTCGGGATTTACTTCCTAACGTCCACACCCGTGGAGTAACGGTTAGCACGTCTAGCCGCGAAACCAGGTGGCCCGGGTTCGATTCCCGGTCGGGGCAATTTACCTGGTTGAGGTTTTTTCCGGGGTTTTCCCTCAACCCAATATGAGCAAATGCTGGGTAACTTTCGGTGCTGGACCCCGGACTCATTTCACCGGCATTATCACCTTCATCTCATTCAGACGCTAAATAACCTAAGCTGTTGATAAAGCGTCGTAAAATAACCTACTAAAATAAAATAAAATAAAACTTCCTAACCTATCTCTTTACTTGCTTCAAGTAAAATTCCCATATTTTCCCTAATCGTTTGCGGATTTTCTCCTAACGTATTCACGTTATCCGCGTAGACAAGCAGCTGATGTAACCCGTTCAATTCCAAACCCTCTCTGTTATCCTGGACTTTCCTAATGGCATACTCTAGAGCAAAGTTAAAAAGTAAAGGTGATAGTGCATCTCCTTGCTTTAGCCCACAGTGAATTGGAAAAACATCTGACAGAAACTGACCTATACGGACTCTGCTGTACGTTTCACTGTGACACATTTTAATTAATCGAAGTAGTTTCTTGGGAATACCAAATTCAATAAGAATATTCTATAAAACTTCTCTCTTGACCGAGTCATATGCCTTTTTGTAATCTATGAATAACTGATGCACTGTACCCTTATACTCCCATTTTTTCTCCATTATCTGTCGAATACAAAATATCTGATCAATATTCCATCTATTACGCCAAAAACCACACTGATGATTCCCAATAATTTCATCTACATATGGAATTAATCTTCTCAAAAGAATATTGGACAATATTTTGTATGACGTCAACAGAAGTGATATTCCTCGAAAGTTACTACAGTTATTCTTTTCCCCCTATAAGCTGTCATATGCTACATACAAAGTAATAGTGCTGTAACTTCCAACAACCATGTCAGTAATGTACTTGTGATTACCAAATGAAAAGGACTAAAATCAGGCGTAAGTATTAATTTAATTTAAAGTTTTATAACTCGTTCGCCACTTTTACCTGCCAGTTCCATAGTTCTTGTTTAACGTTACAGAGATCTGTAACTGTATAAGTTTATTCCTAAAAGCAAAATTATCAATTTGCCAAGGCACGAGTGTACGAATACAGTATCTGCAACACAATCTCTAATTACCAGTTTACGAGATTTCAATACTAATAAATCTGTAATTTCTACCCTCTCACCAGACAGTGATACTGACAAACTGTAGTCTTATGCAAGTGTTTACTGGCAAGGCATACTTCTGTGCCACTGTGTGGTTGTCGGTTAGAAGACAAGTCCACCGCCTCTCACTTTCGACGTAAAAACGTTTCGGTAACTACCGTGGCTGAGGCTTTAAAATTGGAGCAGTCTTATAAAAAAGATAACAGACACAAGTACAAGCTATGACAGCAAAAGTTATTCTGTCTTACACTATGAGCGTCCGAAGTGAATTATGTAATTCACTGCAGTGAATTCAACGCCATAATACCTCTAAAATGACAGTATCAATATCTTATTTGCTGTAATTAATCAATTAAAACAGAACATTATCCGGATGACATGGAGTCGTTAAGCATAATGGATTTCAATAATATATACATTTCAGATATGCATAACAATCTCTTCTTTATATACGAATGTGCCCATTTTTATTTGTACTCGAGGATTGGTTCCGGATCCTGCAGAATGAGAGGCAACTGTGGAATATTGGCAGGTTGATGATTTATTTCACCACAAATTCTTTCATGAACAAGACTGCGATCGAACTCGGGTCGCTAGGATGGCAGACTAACCACTCGGTCACGGTTCCAAGGACGAATGGACAGAGTTATGAAACAACAAACGACAAACAAAGTATTTTTTAATATACATATTGAGGTATTTACTTGTAATTAATTATAAACTCATAGGGTGCTATTCATAGACATTTCGCAGCACGCGCTACGAGCGTACTAAGCTAGCCCCGGCTATCCACTGGTTACTAGTACAGAATTCAAATCATATCCTATCGCTAACACTGGTTTATGAATACGAAAAACGCTGATAATCCACCGAAAGCCCGCGCTAAAAATGTCTATGAATACGGCCCATAGTATCCATTTTGTTGAACTTGAACTGACTCCCAAGCATGGAAGAAAATAATTCCAATACCAAACAAGGCTTTATTTATTAACAGTACTGTAATCGCACTAGAGGTTTTGATTTATTTACAGAAAATCAAAACTCGAGTGGGATTTAATTGACTATTACACGATTAGAAGAAAATATATAAAGATTTGAAGAAATAAAGTACTCCAATACAATAAAATATTTTATCCATGACCATAACGAAAAACATGCCTTTACTAAATACTTTTGCGTTTGTAAAGTAGGCTTTTATTCAACATTACTTTATTTCACTAGTGAGATAAAGACTTTACCTCACAGTTTGAACTTTATCTCACAGTTCATTAGTATTTTCCTAGTACCCGTGTACACACGAATACTTTTCCATTGAACTATTACTCAAGAAGTTAATACAGCATATTAGTTACTTCTTTATTACCATTTAAAAAAATATACATACACTCAATCTCCTTTATCTTTTCTCTATCTACCACGTCGTAATTTGTGCATTACATCCATATCTAATATGCATCTTTTTAAAATTTTGTAATAATTTACCTTTTGGTTTTGGGATGCGAGGAGACTTGAACCTGCGAAGTTGGGTTTATAGGATTTTAAAACAACACGCGTTAGCCAATTGAGTTAAACAGACACGATGATTAATTAAGTTTTAATATTCCTCTTAAGTTTACAGAAGTAAAATGTGAAATTATTTTAATCACATTAGTTCCGTGAACACTTCTAAATAATCTCTGAAACTTCAAAAATACGAAAATACACGTTTAAAATGAAAAAAATGTATATTAAAATTATATAATTAATTATAATTTGTTATTTATACAACGCCTTAGATACCATCCTTTACTAATCATGCCCTCCTACATCATGACCTACCTAGTTCACGTATTAATTCTAAAATCCATGCCAATGTATGTGATTATATGAGGACTTATTTTCAACATATTTTCTTTTATAAAACATAATTTTTCGTTATGGTCATGGATAAAATTACGTATGGTACTTGTGAGCGTGATCTTTATTGCGCTCGTGTAATTTAAGCACGAGGCGTCAGCCGAGTGCTTAAATCTTTCCACTCGCGCTATAAAGATGCACTTACCTCACAAGTACCATAAATAACTATTATGCTCGACCATGCCGAAATGTAGTAATTATACACCTGGTAGCAGCCCTTTAATGCATGTCATTAAAGTACACCTATTCATTAAAGTTCAGGTTTTCGATTATTCTCGGATATGCAATCGAAAGACAACTAGCGAAACGTCACGGAGGCTGGAAATCCAATACTGTCGCAGAAGGTTATGTTCTGTTACTATAATAATTAGCGTTAATTGTAAATAATATTCAAATAAATTCAATTTGTCATCTCGGTTTTGAATGTCGAATTCAATTTCAAGGTTATATCAAGATTAACGTTTATCTTACTCACTAGATTATATCAATACTTTCGCGTCTGTGCACATCTCACAATTTATGAGGTAAGCTATTGCAGTCACTTACATAACAATAACATGAATACTTATGAATAATTTCAAATTAGAAATATGGTCGAGCATAAAAAGACATATGAAACTTGACTATAATGGTAATTAAGACGCTCGTATGAAAATTATGAAACTCGCTTGCGCTCGTTTCATAAACATCCTCGCGTCTTAGTTACTACCATTATAGGCTCGTTGCATAATGTACTAAATTGACTTACTAAAATTCTATTTCACTAATGTTAGCTTCACCAAAAGTTTGAACAAAGCCGTCATTTTCAGTTGACTATCTATGCGGTAAACAAATCAGAATCGCAAAGAATGTTTTATAGTACAGTAAAGAATTTGCATTTTCAAATATTGGCAAATAAAGAAACAAAACAGGAGAGGTGATAAAAACGAAAGAAAGTACGAGTATATAAAGATTAGAATAAATAAAGTACTTTAAAACAATAAAATAGGTACTAATTGACTTACTAAAATTCTATTTCACTAATGTAACTTCACCAAAACGTTTGAACGGAGCTTTCATTTTAAGTTGACTATCTATGCGGGTATCAAATGACGATCGCAAAGAATGTTTTATATAGCACCATAAAGAATTTGCAGTTTGAAATGTTGACAAAGAAACAAGCGGTAGGAAAGTGATAAAAATAAACAAATGCTAGGGAAGTGATAAAATTGTAGTGATAAATACCCATGATTGGTTGAAACACGTCCTTTTGTATTGTTTTATTGGTTACACCCTGTATAAATGAATAAAACGTAATTTTAACATATTTAAAAATTCCTGTTTTCACCCCTATAACTTTTGTATAACGGGTGTCTACGTAAAATTAAAACTAGAGACTCTACAAGGTGTTTTCATTACTTTTCACTCACCTGGTATAGTAACAATGTAAATCGTGCAAAGCATTGAAAGAAACATAAATGCTTTGGTTAAATACGTACCATATCCCTTCCTCTTATAAATGAAAGCCTGTACTGGGTCTTGGCTGTTAATTACTTTCTAGTCATTTTCACTTGCCGGCATTTCTTAATAGCGGAAACAGTAACGTTTGTGTAGTTAATGTTAAATGTCCTCCAAACGATATCTTGAAAACAAATAGGCTTATTGTCTAAAGAAGAATGGCCATTTCGATTACTTACTACACATTAGAAACGCCAGACTCCAACAACGGTACAAGCTACGGGGAAAACCTGTTGGCAATGAAAGAGGTCAACAGGTGTGTCGAGATATTCACTTTTCAATGCAAAGTGAATTTAATGTCATACACGTTACGTATTTCTCCAAGTCTAGTTTCTGCAACAACGAGGTGTAGGCTACTTCAATCAATTTCTTGCTACGAAATCGAACATACCAGCACAAAAGCATGGAAATAATAGCTCTCAGCAAAAAAAATCCTACGACCAACCTGACACGAAATAACATTCTTGGGAAAGCCAGCACCTTGCACACTGCTAAATCGAAATAATACAGATATAGATGTGAAACCAAACATTCTGCTGACAGCAGAACCCATTATGAAAGTTATTAATACAATGGAAATAATCTGGATACTATCAAAACAGATGTCCACATATAGGGTCGTATTTACTTCAGCTTCACTTTCACTTACATCAGACTTTAATAGGTAGAAAACGCAGAATTTGAATTCAGAGTCACTACTTAATTTATACTTAGTTGTAACTTTGCCAAAAGCTACTAAGATTCAAGATACGTGAAAAATAACTTTTACCTCATTATTATTATTATTATTATTATTATTATTATTATTATTGAAAAAGTACAAGTCTCCAGGTTTTGATCAAATTACAGCAGAATTAATACAATAGGGTGGAAGCGCATTATCTAGCGAAATTTTTAAGCTTGTACCTATTAATTGGGAAAAGGAAATTGTACCTGAACAATGGAAGGAGTCCATAATCGTTCCTATTTTTAAGAAGGGGGACAACACTAACTGTAGTAACTTTCGAGGAATATCACTTTTGTCGACGTCCTACAAAATTTTGTCCAATATCCTTTCGAGAAGATTAACTCCATATGTAGATGAAATTATTGGGGGTCATCAGTGTGGTTTTAGGCGTAATAGATCGACTATTGATCAGATTTTTTGTATTCGACAGATATTGGAGGAAAAAATGGGAGTATAAGGGTACAGTACATCAGTTATTCATAGATTTAAAAAAGGCGTATGGCTCGGTTAAGAGAGAACTTTTATACAATTTTCTTATTGAATAGTTAGATTAATTAAAATGCGTCTTAGTGAAACTTACGACTGAGTCCGTATAGGCCAGTTTCTATCTGATGCTTTTCCAATTCACTGCGGGCTAAAGCAAGGACATGCACTAACATCTTTGCTTTTTAACTTCGCTCTAGATTATGCCATTAGGAAAGTTCAGGATAAGAGACAGGGTTTGGAATTGAACGGGTTCCATCAGCTTCTTGTCTATGCACATGACGTGAATATGATAGGAGAAAATCCACAAACGATTAGGAAAAACAGGGAAATTTTACTTGAAGCAAGTAAAGCGATAGGTTGGGAAGTAAATCCCGAAAAGACAAAGTATATGATTATGTCTCGTGACCAGAATATTGTACGAAATGGAAATATAAAACTTGGAGATTTATCCTTCGAAGAGGTGGAAAAATTCAAATATCTTGGAGCAACAATAAGAAATAGGCCTATAAATGACACTCGGGAGGATATTAAACGCAGAATAAATATGGGAAATGCGTGTTATTATTCGGTTGAAAAGCTTTTGCCATGTAGTCTGCTGTCAAAAAATCTGAAAGTTAGAATTTATAAAACAGTTATATTACCGGTTGTTCTGTATGGTTGTGAAACTTGGACTCTCACTTTGAGAGAGGAACAGAGACTACAGGTGTTTGAGAATAAGATTCTTAAGAAAATATTTGGGGATAAGAGGGATGAAGTTACAGGAGAATGGAGAAAGTTACACAACGCAGAACTGCACGCATTGTATTCTTCACCTGACATAATTAGGAACATTAAATCCAGACGTTTGAGAATGGGCGGGGCATGTAGCACGTATGGGCGTATCCAGAAATGCACATAGAGTGTTAGTTGGGTGGCCGGAGGGGAAAATACCTTTGGGAAAGCCGAGACGTAGATGGGAGGATAATATTAAAATGTATTTGAGGGAGGTGAGAGATGATGATAGAGAATGAATTAATCTAGCTCAGGGTGGGACCGATGGCGGGCTTATGTGAGGGCGGCAATGAACGTCCGGGTTCCTTAAAAATCTGTATTATTATTATTATTATTATTATTATTATTATTATTATTACATGAAGAAGTAAGATTTCATTTTTTTTTAACTGGTTAATCTGTAAATGTTTATATAACATAATAGAGTTTGAAAAATGATCTACTCTAGACTATGATTCCCTTTTCCATCTTAGAATAAAAGTGATCTATAATATTACATTCACTCTTAGGAGTCATGCGTCCATTATTGTGGCCAGCTAGTATTATGGCCATGACGTGATATAATATGTTATAAATTCTATATTATGCATAAAATACGTTGACATTATTTAATAAAATTGTATATAACATTAAGGACATTGCACTTGATTAAAACAATCATTTTTTGTAATGTTTTTTTTTTCTTGAAAAAAGGAGCAAAATTATTTGAACTACAGTCAACTGAAGCCCCGTCAGCATCCATGCGTACCATTACACCTATTGTTTTACATGGGCCCTCCCCATCCTTTACCACGGGCTTAATTGACTGCAGTGGATGCGATGCGAACCTGCGATCTTAGGCACGATATGCACTACTATACATGAATTTTAGAATATCTATAGGCTCTTAATAATAAATCTGTAGCCGAAATTTTTCTGCACTACTATACATGTCCAATTTCTATGTAACAATCTTGTTTGTACAGTTTGATTATTTAAAATTATGAAAAACAATATCTTGTAGCATAACCTTTCGACTTCATTACTGCTTGGCATCTCTTTCACATTGATTTTACCAAGTTTTTACACTGTTCTAGTTTGATTTCAGCCTATTTTTCTCTCACTACACGTTTGAAATCCTCTATGCATATACTTTTCGCTTTCTCACACTCCTTTTCAAAATTTACAACAAATGTTCGATGGGGTTTAAATCTGGTGATTGTGCAGGTGTTCACAGTATTGTTGAGACATGTTCCATATGAGCCAATCGTTACTGATTTGAGCAGTACGTCTATTGTCATTGTCTTGTTGGAACATATACACAAGTGGCATCCCCATTTTTGAGCACTCTGCTTACATTTGACCTTAAAATATTAATGTACACATACTTATCCACAATCCAATCTTTGAATTCAATATTCCACACACCATTTGCAGACATACATCCCCACAATATATGCATCCACCTCCATGTTTCACTGTACGTAATGTGTTGTTTCTGTTGTTATCTGTGTTGGGCTTTCTCCATATCTTATGAATGCCATCGGGACCATAAAGATTTATCTCCGTCTCATCTGACCAAATCACCTGTTCCAGAATTCCTCGGTCTTACCAACATGTTCTTTATCGACGTCTAGTCTTCAAGCTTCATTTGTCTCACTAATGTACGGCATCTTTCGTGTCTTCTGCCATGGTAACATTTTTCCACAACACACGCCGGATAGTTCGATTACTGATCCTCGTGTCTGAAGACTCTTCAATCTTGACTCGAATTTGAGGTACACTTATTCTTGGACTTTTAACAACTTGATTAACTATGAATCTCTAGTCACGTGGATTCAGGAATTTTTCCTTGGGTTTTCTAGCTAAGTTATTCCAAGTTCCATGATTCCGAAAGTTTTCTACAATGTTTTGCATTGCAGAATGTTTTATGCACTACTTTACCTATTTTTCTATAGGAATAGCCTTTCAGAGCCAGGCGGACAATAACTTTCTTTAAATCGGAAATGAGCTCCTTACGACTCTCCATTGCACACAATTCTGAATGACAGACTAACAGCAAGTGACCTCCATTGAAAACAATCCTATGGACACAGCATGTTTGTTTACTATGTATCTAAACGTAACTACCCCTCTCCGTAGGGTAAGTGTACGAACAACAGTGTTACATGAATTTCACGGAATATGTCATTTTAAATTTTTATGTAAAAAACAGGTACACGTAAATTAATTTTATTCATGTCACTGTCTTCGTGTTTAAATCATCAAACATAATGAATTTATTTTGCAATTCATTTTGATTAATTTTCAGACAAAGTCTATGATATATAATACGAAATATATCTATTTTCAGCCAATGACTTTAATTTCTATATATGTGAGGTGCGAGTCCTTACATTACATGCTTGTCAAAAGACAACCTGATATTGAAACATATCATCTGTTACAAATGACATCCACAACAACTTTGAATAATTAGGTCTCAAGACATAACCACAGTCTACTATATACAGTCGCGAAGCTCAATATGCTGTAAAAATGCAAACATGGGTAGTTGCCCACCACTAGGATCGCTACTATCGCCTCATCATCGCAGATCTCTCTCCTAGCAGACGACAAAATATGTTACACTTTCGTTGTCGTGTTCTTTTGGAAAAATTAACACCTTCCTTCCATTACTGAAATATTAAATGCATAAAGTTAATTTATTATTTTAATGAAGTATATTAAATTCCACCAAAAACTCGAAGATACCTGCAAGAAATAAGTTAATATAATTTTTGTTTGTGCAAAACGAACTGAAATTTACTATAATCGCTTCACTCATTCAAGATTATAGCGATAATTAACTATGAAACCAATTATTATTAATTTGCATTTCTCTTTAAAACAATAATAATGGAAATATGAATTAATGGAGTAACTTACGTGTACCGGTACTTGTAGTGTAGGCTTACGTAGTTAACAAAGTGGGATGAGGTTAAGCAATAATAATCACACCAGAATTGGAAATAAAACGTGATCAATAAATTTTATTGCAACAAACTTTTTCTACGTCTCTAGTAAAGTAACAAATAAAATTAACAACAAAATTAACAGCTATAATTAAAAACATATCCTTTGAAAAAAAAAGTAGGCCTAAGCAATAATAATCCCACCAGAATTGAAAATAAAACGTGATCAATAAATTTCATTAAAACAAATTTAATTTTTCTACGTCTCTAGTAAAATATTATTATTCCAATTATTGTATTTTAGCCATTAACATTTTCATTACAACCAATAACGAACATTTCACGAGCATCAATGTGAAAAACGCAATGAGCTAGCACTCGATGGAAATACGACATAGTCCAAAGTCGACCGTGGACAGTCTATTGTTTCTAGTTGCTAACCGCTTGGAGCGCTTTATCACGAGATTTGCAAAAAATCACCTCAAGCTTCGCGACTGTATATAGTAGACTGTGGCATAACCTCAATTTATACATTATGACGTATATACATCTTTGAATTGTGAAAAGGCGTGTAGTAGTGAAAACAAAAACATGGGCACAAACAAATCAGCTAGTATAGATCAAAGACTGTAATGCATCTCTTCACATAATATAGTATATAGTTTTTATTTTTATTATTTTATCAGTGAAGACCTGCAATTTTAGGGGAGAGTCGGGTAGTTCGGACATCGGGTAATATCGGACAGTGAGTTTCTTTCATCTACCATACAATGATAGTACCTGATTGACATGGTTACGTTTCTGTGATGTCTCATAGAGAAACGTAACCATGTCATTCAGGTACTACCATATGGTGGTAGATGAAAGAAACGCACTGTCCGATACTACCCGACTCTCCCCTATATATGTACATGTATTGTAATCACACATGTGCTTTTTAATCAATTGACAGTAGGGTGTAGTCACACAAGAAAAGAGATATATTGAAGTTCTAAATTATGTTGTTTTTGTCATGTTGTATTCTCATTAATATATTTTGTATTTTGGTTGTAGAGACATATGTACTTATTAGAGATGATATTGCTGTATAAAATGTTGCATCTGATGATGTTGGTATGAAACCGACGAAAACGTTCATACAATATTAAAATCATGTAATGTAAGGACTCGCACCTCACATATATAGAAAGTAAAGTCATTGACTGAAAATAAATATATTTCGTATTATAATGAATTTAGTTTTACTGATATGAGCCGTTCAGAGCAAAAGTGGTGTAAATCAAAATTGGATAATGAGGTTTAAAGTAAAAATTCTGTAAAATACAGCGCAAAGTAGCAATTAATATGTCGTTCTTGCTATCCACTGATACTAATAGTTTAAATAAAGTGAATATTAATTGCAACTTTGCACTGCATTTTACAGAATGTTTACTTTAACCCTCATTACCCATTCTTGATTTACACCACTTCTGCTCTGAACGGCTCATATATTTTGAACTGTAAGGTCATTTCAGAGGTCAGTTTAATAATATATTCTTCACCTGACATAATTAGGAACATTAAATCCAGACGTTTGAGGTGGGCAGGGCATGTAGCACGTATGGGCGAATCCAGAAATGCATATAGAGTGTTAGTTGGGAGACCGGAGGGAAAAAGACCTTTAGGGAGGCCGAGACGTAGATGGGAGGATAATATTAAAATGGATTTGAGGGAGGTGGGGTATGATGATAGAGACTGGATTAATCTTGCACAGGATAGGGACCGCTGGCGGGCTTATGCGAGGGCGGCAATGAACCTCCGGGTTCCTTAAAAGCCATTTGTAAGTAAGTAAGTAAGTTTAATAATATATGAGGTGTACAAACAACACTGTTGTATAGGCTGCTGTATATCTCAAATCACTCGCGCACCGTATGCTTGACAACATTTGATTATATGGCTAGGTCATTTAAACAATCTCAAATATAATTACGATCATAAAAACAAAAGAACGAGAATATTTTCTTAATTTTTCAGCATCATTTCACCATAGTGTCCCATTAAAGCAAGGTCTTGTGCTGTGCCTAGAGGTGAAGAACGGTAAAGCCTCGATTTCACACTTGTCTCAGCAAGTCTGCAAATTAGAGCGAATGAGGCGGCGAAGGAAGGTAAAAAAAGGATAGTAAGAAAGAAGAAAGAATGAAAGCAATGAAGACGCACAAAAAATATCTAGAACAGGAGTGGAGAAACGTACTTGGAAGAACTTCCTCCGTGGTCTGCCTAATTAACCCTGGTGTACCGGCGCATTAAAGCAAATATTACAGTACACTGTCTCCTTTATATAATCAAGAATTACAACACGTATGAGTAGAGCCCGGATGTTTGGCAAAATGCCTTTTTTACTGGGTGGAAGTATATAATTAATTTCGTAGATATAAAATTTGATTTGGGGTAAATCAGATTAATAGGGCCAATTTTTATTTTGTCTATTTTGTCTTTTTTAAAGTGTTCCTTACAAATTCAATAATAAATGCTTTTTTGTCATTTTAAAGCAATATTACTTGTTTACTTACAATTCTCTAATTAATTTTTATGTAATGTGTATGAAATTTAAATATTTGAAACAATGACTAACTTTACTAACAATAGTAATTTATTTCGGTGCTTAATCTGCTAATAATCGTGCTTTAATACTATTGGTGTAATTTGAATAATGATCCACAATCCACAGTTACAAATATAATATTGTCATGTCTTCACGACACCAACAATCAGCTTTATAATTTTAAATATTAAGATCGTTCTAATATTTTTTTTTTATTTTAGTAGGTTATTTTATGACGCTTTATCAACATCTCAGGTTATTTAGCGTCTGAATGAGATGAAGGTGATAATGCCGGTGAAATGAGTCCGGGGTGCAACACAGAAAGTTACCCAGCATTTGCTTGTATTGGGTTGAGGGGAAAACCCCGGAAAAAAACCTCAACCAGGTCACTTGCCCCGACCGGGAATCGAACCCGGTCCACCTGGTTTCGCGGCTAGATGCGCTAACCGTTACTCCACAGGTGTGGAAGTTGTCACATAGCATTTTCAATTGTTTGCTTTCATATTTTCAAATATTACTATTACAATATTGTGCTACACGTGTTTATTATTGAAGGAGAAATAAATTTGAGTGAGGAACAGTCAGTTATTGTCGGGTGACAGAAGGTACAAGATCGGTTAGCTAGAAGCCTAAATTCAGTAAACCATTGGAAAGTAAACTTCATGCTTACGGTAGTGAATTTGGTGCCCATGTATTTTCAGCCGATGGAACAGTTTTTTTATGTAAGGTTCGTGAAAAGACAATTAATCACGAAAAAAAAAAGTGTTTTATAAGTTAACATGTGTCACCTACGAAGTAAAAATGTGAGTTATATTGATATAATTTAAATTTACTACTGAAACATGTTATGCCTTTTTCAAAATTTATTGTGCCTTTTTTGCCTATCTATTTTAACCGTTATAAATGCTTAAACATCCTGCTCTACATACTAGTTTCCTTATTTTCAACACGCAGCTACTGAACTCGATCGATTAGACGATTCTTCTATCTCTCGTAATTCGACACTGCTCTGTTTGTACACTTGAACATCACTCTGTTCGGCAAATTGCATTTTTTTTTCTATCTTTCGTAGAAAGCATACCGTTGAGTGACAGAGACAGTACCTTGGTATTATTTTTCAACTGGGAGATATAACTTAAGATAGTAATGACTGGAGGTTACTTACTGACGATTCGAAAATAAGTAAAAAAACAGTTTTACTGCGAAATAGAAGCCCATCTCCCTCGATTCCAGTTGTACATTCTGCTTACCTGAAACAGAAAACACAAAAAAACCTCATATCGACGTTCATATTCTCGATAACACAGTTCACTACACAGTACACACAGGAAAATCAATTATTTGTAAATGATGAACTAAAAATACAACGAAATGCACTACCAACTTCTTTTTTCTTAAGGTAGTATCGTTCGCCATTTTTGTTCTTTCATTGCCGAGCTACCATACCAGGAATCTATTTGCCACACCGTTAAACATTATCATGTCGTAGCTCCCATGATAATAAATCAAACGCACTGTAATTCAGCAAATAATTGAGCGGCAAATAACGTCTTCATGTGCTTTCTGCGAAAGCCAACGAAAGAGCCAAAATGGTGGGCGATTATATTAAGTATTTATCGAGCCTTAAGAAATGAATAACGTCTTCATGAGCGAATCACAAGACGCACACGTTTAAATGTAGCCGACCTGCAGCGTGATTGGCTGCCGGAAATTAGAGCGACGGGACTATAGTAAGATTAGCTGTTCATAGACTATATTGGCGTGACGTCATGTTTGGCGCGTGGCACAGGCACTATAAGCGAACATCTGCATCTTCTTTCTGATGCAGTTGACGTTCAATTCATGTTTCAAAACTAGATCTCGAAGACTGTTGAAAATGCATTCTACTGGTAAAGATTGATACTATGACGATCTTTCCTACAATTTAAATTATTTTTTTCAATTTATTTATTTGATTTATTTATATTGTTACTGACAAAGTTGAGGCAGGAATGTTCTGAAGGCTAGTTAATTCATGATTGACGTTTTGGGGTTAGAAAAAGTTTCTACAGGAATCTATATCTATATTAATAATAAATCTGTAGCCAAAATGTTTGTGGTAATTTTCGATTTTCCAAAAATAATTGGTGTTAACATGTATAATTGACCATCCTGAAACCGAAAATCGCTTTTTGAAATTTTTGTTTGTATGTCTGTCTGTCTGTCTGTCTGTCTGGATGTTTGTTACCTTTTCACACGATAACGGCTGAACCAATTTCGATGAAAATTGGAATATAAATGAAGTTCGTTGTAACTTAGATTTTAGGCTATACGGCATTCAAAATACTTTATTTAAAAGGGGGGTTATAAGGGGGCTTGAATTAAATAAATCGAAATATCTCCCTTATTATTAATTTTCATGAAAAATGTTACATAACAAAAGTTTCTTTAAAAATAATTTCCGATAAGATTTATTCTATACAAAATTTTGATAGAACTGATATTTAATGAGATAAATGAGTTTTAAAATTACAATAACAACGACATCCAAGGAGCTGTACTGAAATAAAAACAAATGACTTCGTCTATAAGGGGCCTTGGACAACAACAATCGAAAGCTATGAAAAATAGCCTACAGAGAATGTTTCTGTGTTTGTATGAAGTAATATCGGAAGCTAATTAATTGTTTAATTATTATTTCACCATTGGAAAGTGTAGTTTCTCTAGATGGACATAATTCTACAATGTTATTACAGTAACTTCTGAAACATATAGCAAGTAATATAAAGTATACACATTAAAACTAAATGATATGTCAATCTTCATTAAACTATGGTTGCATGTAATAACAATTAAGAAACATGTTAAAGGAATTGTCATTGCACCAAATGAGTGCTTTCTGGACCAAAATGATCCCATTTTAATTATTTAAATACAATTTAAATTAAGTAACATATTAAACTATTTATCCTTCTATCAAACACGAATGTTCCCTGGATCAAATGTCCTATTTTAATTATGTAATTACTTTATATTTATTTCTAACAGGTGAAGCGGAGCACACGGGTACGGCTAGTAAATTAATAAAAATAATACAAAGAAGCACAGTCGGTTGGGTTCCTGAAGAAATTAGCAATAATTCAGGCGCTCAGGAATGTGTCTGCAGAAATTGCGTACTTAATTCGTTACAAAAGATTAAATGTGGTTACATAATAATGTACCGAGATGAAAGTTAATTCTAACGTTTAGAAACAGCATTGAGAAAAAAAAATGTGTCATAATAAGCAGTGTCAGCCGGAAAGTACGCAGTGGATAAAGCGCAACCTAGCATTCTCCAGTTCTTACTATCCCTCTGGGATATGGTTGGTTGTCTGTAGCCAATATGTTTTGTGTTATCTTTGGTAGGAGCTCGACGTCTTATTGGCTCGTGGTACAGAATTCCCATCTTGGTCCAAAATTCTTTTTATCTCGTGCTGTAATAATTCACTGTCTCACTGTATTGCAGCCCGATATTGCTTCGTGTTTCAAAGGCCGTATTCTGTGCGCTACGAGTAGAGCCCGGATCACATATTCTGTTCTATATATGTAGTTATAAGTAAAGCTAAAATGTCGGCGAATCATACCAAAGAGATCATTATTCCGAAGTTTTAAGTAACATATTTTTACATATTTTGGTGCATAATAAATATTTTGCCATATACTACATATTCTTGAATATTTTGAAGGATATTGCATATTTTGAAAGAATATGCTACACATTTTTGTCACCAATTTTCCTTTTACTTAATTCTTAAGTTATACGTTTCAAAATTGTTTATAAAAGTTATACCTTCGTCTCTAGTGCTTAAATATAGGACGATTCAAGAGGAAAGGTAAAAAATTTAGGATGTGAATTCTGAAGTCATTCTGAGTCAAAACGTTCATATGAATATAGATCCGTTTTCGAATGGTTACGGAGATATGGCTCTTTGGTTTCACAAAAACTTCTGAGATTCCACTGTACTAACTCGCATTTAGAGACAGATAACGGACAAATTTAAAGTTTATATTCACGTATGCATACATACCTAATATTCTAGATGTCGGGGTCGATGTTTTCGCACATTTTCAAAGGTGCCTCCTTCTGCTTCAATGCACTGTTGCGCTCGGGCGTGAATCGCGCTCATCGCTCGGGAGAGTTGCACGTGGCTGTCTTTATGCCGCATCCAAAATAGGTCGATTAGAGCCTCTATCGTTCCCCCTTCCTTTGCTATACCAAGTCTTTCATCCAACCCCATAGACAATAAGTACTCTTCGATATGGTACCCTTCTGTTCGGAAAGCGTCGTTCATATTCAGCGATGGTACGCAAGGAACTTCCATCGCACAAACCATAAACATACACAATATCGGCGTATTCTGTAATCGAAAATTTATAAGGCAACTTGAAAAACACAACTTAACACTTCCGATAACTGTACCTGTATAACTACTGTACTGTAGGTAGCTGACTGGACTGCTGTGAATTGATGATAGTGTAGGCTATTTGTGTTATCTGCGGGTTTTGTGTCATTACATCAGACAAGGGCAGGCGATTGGACATTTGTAATGCCCCACCACGCGGTTTCTTCCTCTTATCTATATCGTTCACAATGCAGATTCCAATGTTACGTCATTCATTGCGACCTTCACCTTGTCTCACGCCTCGTCTCACGTCAGCAGCATATGGTAACGTCTGATTCACATTGGGGCGAGACGTTTTACCAAAAAATGCATCTAGCTCCGCCATCGTTCGAAAACGGACCTATGTTCATATGAACTTTTTCACTCAAAATGGCCTAAGATATCCTAAATTTTTTACCTTTCCTAGTGAATCACCCTGTATAATTTAATAATTGAAAATAATGACGTATTCTGTCAAGAAATGGACACCTCTTTGCAATGTTAATAGTTTGTATATCCCTTAAGAAGTAACGGTAAAGTAGGAACAAATACCAATGCGAAGGATGGGTCATTGTACTGCTAACGCGGTGAAGGACAGAGTGAAAGTTACCCTGTGGGTATGGCTGTTTGGTACGAACACCCCCAATCAGTTGCTCTAAAAGAAAACAATAGTTTTTTTTTTGTTTTCTTGAGAAGCTTATTTTGACAGCAGGTGATACAAGTAGCTAGTCTATTGCCATTCGCATCCAAGTTAAAAGACTGGATTTCAATTGACGATTACTTTACTACGATGGTGAAATCGTGCTGTGCAAAGTGTGTGACAAACGCATTGGGTGCTCCATCAAACCACTATTAGAACAGCATTTAAAAACTGAACTTGATGTGAGAAATAAAAACGAGCTCCATCGAAAAAAAAAAAAATCCTTCCTACACAAGTGGTGCTGAAACATTCTTCGTCTTGTACCAGTGAATTTAATAAAACTTTGTGCATGGCGATGGTTGCTGCAAACATACCGTGGTAGGCCTATAAACTTGGAGTTCCAAAGTTTCAAGCATTCCTATGCAAATACTGCAACTTCAATATTTCACATGAATCAACACTCCGGAAAAATTATTTGAATTCCTGCTACACTGACACAATGGAAACGATTAGACCTGAACTTGGTGTTTCCTACGTATGGGTTGCCATTGACGAGACGATCAATGACCGCAGAAAATATGGAAAAATATTTAATTATTAATTGCACCTCCAAACAATAATTAAATGAGGTTGAATCACATGTGCACCTGTAATTTTTTATTAGTGTGCAAAAATACATCTAATAAAACTTAGATTTTAATTACATATTTTGCCGTTTTAGCTACATATTTATGTACATACTTTTAGTATTTCTCATTTTCATATTACATAAAAACCGGACTCTAATTACGAGCGATAACAAGACATAGGAAACACCCTGTTCAGCTTTCATCTTTCCGATATTGTACAAAGGGCATGCGACACCATCAGCTACGTTAAAAAGGGTATTCGGTCTAGGAAAAGCTCTCGGCTAAATTTGTGGTATCATATTGTAAAAGTTCGTAACAGCGTTTCAGAAGACTGAACGTCGATTATTCCAATTAATCAGAATCAAGGTTGATTCGGTTAATTAAATGGAACAATGAGTCGTGCATGAGAATATTCTGTTTTTAATGAAAAGTGTAGTTGGGCCTACAAGTTTAGTGTGCAAGGTTATTAATACCAGTACTGTATTTTTAATACAGCACTACTCCAATTCTGTGAATGACTGTAAGAGTACCCTGGCCTAGCAAACAATGATGAAGTCAGTTCAGATCAGGCACTGCCACCGAGCACATTACAGACGGTAACAGATGTCTGTCAAGAGGACGTCTTTAAACGTGCAACAGAAACTGTAAGATATTCGTCGAATTGAAATGGCCAAAACTTTAAAAGCATCGCAAGAAATTAGTACAAAATAGTGTTCCCATTTGATTTATAATATCGCTGTCTGCTGGGCTAAAATTTCCATTCAGTCGGTGGGGATCATTATTCTCAACATCTAGAACGGGTACATGAAGTTCTGAGAGAGAGGTGCCCGGCCTTAGTTAATCGAAATACAGGGATATCATTTTATTTTTACTTGCATTTTTATTGTACCTGCATTTCTGAATGTACTTCACTCCCACCCCTTCACTAATGTCCTTGCTCCCGTCAGACACACAAACTTACGGCCGCTGTTGTATTCGAAGTCTTCAAGCAGTGAAGTAAACACTGCAGTGTATAGTGTGTTTCAGAAATATGGTTGCGTTTTCTATAGAAGAAAGAACCTATATTAATAATATCGTACTACAAAATTGTATTCAAGAAACGATAAATTCAATTTCAGAGAATATGCTTCAAAATGTTTTTTAAATAATATGCGTAAAGAATTGAAGCCTGCACTGTAATGAACGGCAACCATTTTCAGCAACTTGTTTAAAAATTCAGATTAGCTTATTTTTAATCGAGGTGGCTAGAAGCAAAGGAATGCTAGTGGCATTTGTAATAACATGAGTTAAGTGCATCCAGTGTAAGCAAAAGTATCTAAAATTTTAGTGGCAAAGGGATATTTTAATCGCATCACACATTAACATTTAAATAAAAAATTTCACCGGTTTTACGAAAGCTTAAATATTTAAACCCCATTTTCTCAAAAGTAACTTAAGTGCACTTACAGCCCTTTACTTATGAGCCCCTCAATTTAAATGCACTCTCTATATTGTATGTTAACAGCAATAATTAATATGCTAAATAAAGTAGACATTACATAACGAACATAGCCGCCTGAAAAGTTGAGTTTTTGAAAAAAAAATGTTACTACTCTACTGTATTTTGATAAATTTCGTAAAAGTGATGATCAAATTGAAAATCGTAATATCGTATTTCCCTACAACATAAATGGATACACTACTTTTCTCTCCTCCTATACCTAGTAAAATGATTTGTTTACATATTGCACTAGTAACATCAAACTCCTGTAATGGAAGGGGGAAACAGTGTTTCCGAGTATAGCCAGGTTAATCTTAAAATGTTGGTAAAAATAAAGTGATGTCCCTGTAGAACTGCCTTGCGACAGGACAATGCGAGAGCACATACCCCTCGAACAACCATGGAATATGACCCTGAATCAGAAGATGAACATTAGTCATATTTTGTCAATATCTTTATTATATTACGTTATTTATTTATTACATTATATTACGTGATAAATTGACGAATATAATAAAATGTGGACGAAAATTCTTGGCTGAAATGGTCAGGCCAAAATATACAATTGGACAAAAATTCTTGACCGAAATAATATGGACAAACTGACATGGACAAATTAAGTCTGGACGAAATGTACCATTGGACGAAATGTCCGCTAACCTTTTCATGTAGCAAAAAAATAGTATCCTTTTACAATTAACATGTAGCCTATTTTGTGAAATACTTTTTTTTCGGATAACACGAAGTGACTTGTACATACAGGAAAAGAGGGATATTTTCAACTATCTACAGCAGTGGTATTCAATCTATGGTACACGTACCCGGAGTACGGGGGCTTGTTTCAAGAGGTATGCACCCCACTGATTACGTATGTAAAAATACTGACATATTTATTTTATTATAGTTGTTAATAATCATTGCTTTATATTATAGTTCCTTTCGCAATATCAACTCTTGTTTTTTCCATACTTAACACCATTTTACGTAAATCATTACCATTATTAGTCTATTGCATAAATAATTACTGTATAATAATAATAATAATAATAATAATAATAATAATAATAATAATATAATAATAATTTATTTTTAGTACAACATCAATCATACTCTTTTGTTAATTCTTATATAACTGTAATGCAGTTTGGGAGTCAAAATATATTTTGGGGATACGCTAGCAAAAAAAAAATAGTTGAATATTACTGATCTACAGTATGCGGCAAGACAAATGACACTGAAATTATTTTCGTAAAGATTAATTTTTTGGTCCTACAGAATCTGTTATGGTAACAATTGATATTAGAGGAGAAAAAATCGCTGTGGCACCGGGGATCGAACACCGAACCTGGGTCCTTGGTTCTACGTACCAAGCGCTCTAACAACTGAGCTACGCCGAAGTTCAATCCGCAGCACCGGATAGAATCCCTCTCCTCTAGTGTTTTTCCTACTCCATGTTCGATATTGCCTATATGCTGACATATTATATTACGTCAACTGCCATTATATAAGGAGCGCACTCAATTGAGTGACTCAGTGGCCGGGATTGTACAGTATATGCACTGTTGGGCGAAGAATCTACGTAAAGATTAATTTTTTGGTCCTACACAATCTATCTGTTATGGTAACGATATTAGAGAAAAATTCGCGGTCCTGCGGATTGAATTTCGGCGTAGTTCAGTGGTTAGAGCGCTTAGTACGTAGAACCAAGGGCCCGGGTTCGATCCCCGGCGCCGGAGCGAATTTTTCTCCTCTAATATCAACTGAAATTATTGCTCATCTGTTGTCCATGTTTCCCTGGCAAAGTATTTATTTATTATATATAATAGTTTGCAATATTGTGAATTCAGTGTTGTGTTGATTTCTGCAATTTATAATGGTTCTCACTACATAGGAGAAAGTGTTTATCGTGGAACGTTATTTCCGATCATACGGAGTGGGACGTCAGAATGGACCAAGTTTGTTTCACGTTAAAGAACAGTACTAGGAGCGATTTAATAAGTAGGCACCAAATAACAGAACAATGTTAGCAGTCGTACGGGATCAGTCTTATGTCACTGCGCATGTTATAATGACTTATCTTGATTTTCAGAGTCTGTTTCTGACGCCCCACTCTGTCTGACCGGACATAATGCTCGACGATAAACACCTTCTCCTTCTTCCTTTTTCTACATTTTGAGAACCACAATTGCAAAAATCAACACAACACTGAATTCATAATATATCAAACTATTGTATGCAATAAATAAATACTTCGTTGCTAAAGAAACGTGGACAGCAGATGATCAACAATTTCAGTGTCGTTTGTTTTGGCACATATTGTACTTTGTTGGATTTGCAGTCACTATGACAGCCGTGGCGAAAATGTAATCGTGCGCCGAGCCACTTTGTAACCTTCAACGTGCATGGCACCTATGGAGGGAGGCGGACATCCGAAGGGGAAGTGAAGCAACTGTCCGAGTTATTAACGGATTTTCATTTTCCTTACATCAAGCACTTAAATATAATTTTATACAGTATCAGGTTACAAACTAATGTTTAGTACGTGTAACGAAGAAAGAAATGAATAACAAAACATAGGATACATTATCACAACTTAAAATTAACTGTCTTCAGAATGTCTCTGCGACAGAGTTTCAAAATCAGGAATTATGTCACTTACTGCCAGTCGTAATTGATCACGAAGGTATTTGTCTGTCAGTCGTGATCTAAATTTGGTTTTTACTATATTCATTGTTGAAAGTAATTTTTCACAAACGTAAGTTGTAGCAAACATGGCTTCAACAGAGCAAGCGAAAGAACGAAGCTTCGGATATTTATTTTTTGGCAAAGATTTGAAAAGTTCAACATTTGTCAAGTCCTTCTATCTACTGTAGCTTTCATTTAACATCACATAGTAAATCTGTACATTAAAATTGAAGAACTACCGCATTATTCGTACATCTGCTGAAAAAGAATCGACGTACAGAGATGATGATGATGATAATGATGATGATGATGATGACACTTAACCTTTTAATGTTTCCTGAGTGACATGTAGTATAATGCCGTTTTATGTCATACAACCGTTTTCTTCGTAATACTTGTGAACAAATCATACATTTAATATTCTCACCTACAGAGGTGAGCCTGCCTGGAAAGAAATAAAAAATAGGTTGCAGCCGCCAAATTACTCTTCAAGGAACGACCACTCATATAAATTGAGGGAAAGAAGGCAGAGGACGGACACTGGAAAGTTTTCTTTTCTCAATCGTACTATCAGGGACTGGAATGCTTTACCTGCAGACTTACTAAAGGCTTTACTAACAACCAAAAACGTATTTAAAAATAGGCTTAAGGACTTTACTAATAGACGGTAATTATACACAGTACTTAAAGGGTGTAAATGATATGTTGTTATTGAAGTGTTGTGTCAGTGAAGTGTGTTGTATCAGTGAAGAAGTATGTCGTGTCAGTGAAGTGTGCTGTGTAAGTGAAACGTGTTCCTGTCAGTGAAGCTGTATAGGTTATAGTGGCAGTGCAAAGTATTTGAACAGTGAAATGTTTTTGAAGTGTTAGTGAAATCAGGATAGAATCAGTGAAATGTGTCGTAGTTCCAGTGCAGTGAGTGAGTTGACAGAGAAATGAGTGTAATGTTGAAAGGTACTTGTGCAGATATGAACATATACTCGTGAGTTTTAGTTCGATCTTAGTTTTAAGATACAAACTAGAATATTTCAAATGTTATTTTAAGTGATCGTTTCATTTAATTTAGTATATTCCCTGTTGTTGTTGTTGTTGTTGTTATTATTATTATTAATTATTAGTATTATCATTAATTGTATTTTTAATTAATAAGTTTATTATTGTCATTATTGAGTGTAATTAGTTACCACTGCCACCGGGTATATACCCATTGCAGTGTGAATAAATACATACATACATACATATTGACAGCAAAAAAAATGCGTCCTCCCACCCTACTTGAAACTTTCGATTTTGTAGAGGTACAGGTTTCGAGAGAGACATTGCGACAATACGCAACTCGCAGGTTAGGGACAAATGGAGCGAAGTTTGACTCCAGTGAGTGAGAGGGTGGGGGTTGGGGGAGGTAGGAAGCAAGAGAAATGCACAGCTATCATTGTGAGCCACATTTTCGCCACGGCTGCACTATGAGATCCAACAAATGTCTCGAATATCACACATAGTTGTGGTTTCTTGACTTGTTCCTTACTCTCACAAACATAAGAACAAGCAGCAGAAAAGACGAGACTACTCTGCTAGCAGTTATAAAGCCCGCATCGTTGTGTGTACCAGCAAACGAGTTGCACAGTGTAAAGCCATAACCCCGAAAAACTCGACAGTTTTCTAATTGCTTTATTATATTTACTTTCTTATCCTACTTTTTACAAGTCGACAAGAAATTTCTCCTTTTGCATTTACGTAACGAGTAAAATGGCTTAAAGAAGAAATGAACGTAACTAATGCAATCGCCTTTCGGATTTCAGGTGGATTTGCTCGTCTAACCTCGAGTTTCCTGTTGAATTTTAACATATATAGGCCTACATTAATGTTCTCCTTCCATGTCAAACTACTACCTGCCATGTCCAATGTGCAACAGCAAATTAGTTCGTTATTCGCAATTTTTTACCAAAGTAACGGAATGTAATTCGAGAAAGGAATTCTGTAACTTCTCTTTCCTTATTTCAACTTACTTCTTTTAAACATGTGAAGTAACGGTTAGCATGCCCGACCGTGAAACGAGCGGGCCAGGGTTCAAATCCTGGTTTAGACAAGTTAGTAGCAGTAGGTTATGTTACGACGCTTTATCAACATCTCAGGTTATTTAGCGTCTGAATGAGATGAAGGTGATAATGCCGATGGAATGAGTCCGGGGTCCAGCACCTAAAGTTACTGCTCATATTTGGGTTGAGGGGAAACCCCGGAAAAACCTCAACCAGGTAACTTGCCCCGACCGCGAATCGAACCCGGGCCACCTGGTTTCGCGGCCAGACGCGCTAGCCGTTACTCCACAGGTGTGAACTGGACAAGTTATATGGTTAGGACGCTTTCCTTTTATCCAGTAAGAGAAAATGGTGGGAAAGTTTCAGCGCTGGCCCTGGACTCATTTCGCTGGCATTATCACCTTCATTTCACTCAGATGCTAGTCAATCATTGCAGTTGATAAAGCGCCGTAAAATAAATCAATTAAAAAACTTGCTCCGTGTAAGTAGAGACACTGACAGCAACATTGAAATGGTTAATGAATCTACAACAAACTTCAAAATAAAGTTGTTTGTCTTTGAGATGATAAGCAGTATTTCCGACTTAACAATGTATGAGGGAGAGTCAAAAAGTAACCTTAATAATTGTTTTATTAATTGAATATGTACAATAAGACTACAAACACTTCATCACTTTCAACATAGTATAACAGGAACACTTGCACTGAACGTAGTTGGGACTATGTTGAAAAGTGATGAAGTGTTTGTAGTCTTACTGTACATATTCAATTAATAAAACAATTATTAAGGTTACTTTTTTACTCTCCCTCGAAATTAATTTAATTTATTGGTCTGACCCAATATTTTGGGTTTGCCCTGCGACACAGAATAGCTCACAATAAAATTTAAAATGAAAAATTATATAAACAGGTTTCAGACAAAAGTGATTAAGACATAAGAAAAAAAAATAGAAACAAGTATAATTTAAATTGAATGTACGCCATAAAGATGCTGACGAAATATCGCTACAGAAAATTTTATAATGGTGGTGACGATGGCATCTTGAAGATCTCTATTCAGTTTGTATTTTTTCCTCCACTTTACAAAGGCTTTCGGAATGGTGCCTCTCGCTCCGAAGAAGAGACCGGTAACTGTGATTTTTTCTATTTTGTATTTCGCTGATAGGTACTGAATCGTGGGCTCGTAGATTTTCTTTTTCTCTTCGTTCACTTCAGATGGTTGAGTGGCTGAGATTTCAAATCTGATCGTAGGATCAATTATTTCGGCTGTCTGTTTATTCCTATTTATAGCTATGATGTCGATCCTACGATTGCTCCCATCATCAGCAATACAATGAACTTCCTCGTGAACGTCTAGATTTTTGGATCGAAATGCATCTGGAATACTGTAATTAACACCTTGTAACTATAAATAATATGGCATAGAACGTCAGCCAGAACAGCCCTTTACAAATCGAACCCCGGAACTCTCAAAGACGAAAAGAGTTCTTTTTTTTATGAACACTTATCTATCATGTTCTTTGATATACAGAAGACTAACGCACTGTCAGTTTAATCAAATGAAATTAAAATCTGTAGCTGACGAAGAAATTGTCAATTACCGATTATGCACGCGATATGTATTTGATTTCGAATTTTTCCTTGGTATGTAAGGCCAGGGTATCTGTGTCGTCCTTGGGTTTAAGTTAAATTCAGTTACACATAACTGCTAGCAAGAAAGTTCTCCACCCTACCAAAAACCCGCTGAGACTATTCCCTAACAAGATCGCTCACTAGATCGGAGAAAAATGGTTCACAAATTTTGTCTGGAACCCTCTACCAAAACCATTGTTGTTTTATATGCCATAAATTTATGACACGAGCCTCCCAGAGAAATCCAGTATACCATAAGTTATTTACGATACAAGTGTTAAAAATTGCATTCTATTTGCTAAACGAGGTCATTTATTCATGCTGATATAGATACAATATTCTGACGACTTCTGCACTGGCTCATTCTAATAGTGAAAATGTTATACAAGACAATCAACCCGAATTAAAACTCAGTGGTAAAACTTCGGACTGAGGTCGACGAGAGGTCTTCCTCTACAGTATTCAGTCATTACGTAAAGGAGATAGTTCTTCATTTCTGTGCTGGGAACTGAACCTTGTTCCGCCAGATTATTGCTGTGAACACTACCGATCAAACAACAGCAAAAGTAGCTCAAGTTTATTTTCATTGTCGTAGTAGGTAAAAAAAAAGTAAAAAGTAAATCCATGGCGCTACAGCCCTGAAGGGCCAAGACCGACCAGCCGGCTGCTGGCCTCACGTCCACATGCCGAAGCAGAGGTGGACGATCATCCAACCAGAATGAAGGTATCGTGTGGTTAGAAGGATAATCCCCCCAGCCGTTATAGCTGGTTTAGGAAACCGGATTTTCGCTACCTATCATAGCTCCCTAAGCGCATAACGATGCTGGGTGGGCACTGGTCCCATACACTGGCAGAAATTTCAAGAGAAAATTTCTTCCCTCACAAGGACTCGAACCAGCGTGCATTCGTAACGCTGGTCCTAGACAGGATGCCTTAGACCGCGACGCCACGGCGCGGGACGTCGTAATAGGTATGCGCCAAAACAAATAATACAGGCGTTATCGCTCTATTATTGTGCATGTTTGTCTGGCAACCAAGTATTTAATTATTTTCCAGAATATTTAGACATATTGTAGATGCAGTGGTTGGCTTAGTGCTGCAATAGGCGAATCTGGGACTCATAAAATACAAAAGAATAGGCTACAATGCAACCTTAAACATACTAATGTTCTCCTAATTGCATACACAACAGGCGATGTTATCTATCAATGTTGTTAAAAATGACTCCAGGTTCCGCATTCCCTGCATTCCCGACTACAAACATGAGATTCCGGGCTCGATTCTCGTCGTGAGCGTTGGAATTTGTCTTTAAAGGGGTTATTTAATACTTTCACTCGACGAATTTTCTGGAATAAGGATGTTTCTGGAACTCTTACAGTTACAGACATTGCCTGAGTAATTACATATTAAGAGTTTCTATAGAAAAAAACACATTAGTGTTCCCTTATTGTAGACAAATTTAATTACAAATGAAATATCAACGTTAAAGATTCAAATTGATAGAAATTATGTTTTGGGTCGTCACAAAAGTATTGGATTATGTAACTTTTCTTGTTAGAGTCCGTTTTATTTCATTTTCAGTCTCGGTTATTTACGTAATTTGCTTTAATGTTCAAAGTAACTTTATTAGGCTATATTTTGAACTTATAGTCCAGATCACTTATCCCCTATATTTATTAAGCAACAATTGAAGTTTGTGCAGGATTACTTACCATTGTTTTGTATACTTATGTCATTCGCTCAATAAATTGGGAATTACTGTTAGAAAAATGTCTGTCATAGTTTAAGAGAAGTAGGGTGAAGTTGCCTAATTCCGTGGTACGTTTTTTTCACTGAATGTCACGGGATTGGGCAGGAAGTTCACCAATGTGAAAGATGCACTCTTTCGAGAAAGATGTCTGGCGCTATGGTCGAACGGCAAAGTTTTGACTGATATTCAATTTTAAAAAAGTATCACGGGATTAGGGGTATCACGGAAATAGGTTATTTCAGTAGGTTATTTTACGACGCTTTATCAACATCTTAGGTTATTTAGCGTCTGAATGAGATGAAGGTGATAATGCCAGTGAAATGAGTCCGGGGTCCAGCACCGAAAGTTACCCAGCATTTGCTCATATTGGGTTGAGGGAAAACCCCGGAAAAAACCTCAACCAGGTAACTTGCCCCGACCGGGATTCGAACCCGGGCCACCTGGTTTCGCGGCCAGACGCGCTAACCGTTACTCCACAGGTGTGGACACGGAAATAGGCAACTTTAACCTACCGCAAATTCTTTCCACGTATCTGGAACTTCTAGGTAAATGCCTGTTTAATATCTTAGACACCAATTACTGTATAACTAGCTTAGAGCCGTATTTGAATACGTATAATACGACTACAAAAGCATTTCGTTAATTCTGTAATACGGTACTTAATAAAAAAAATACCTCGATTCCTCTACAGGCATCAACTTTTTTTGGTGACTAGTGCCACCAATTCTACGACGATTTCTAGCGTAAAATACCCGATTTTCATGTTCTAGTACAAGTACAGGGGCGCAACTCTAATTTGAATACATTAGTAGGCCTACCGCTGATAAAACTGGCATCTTCAATCCACGAATTTTATTACTGTAGCAATTCAACAGTTCCTGCATATGAAGGCAACTGATTTATGTACATTCACATTTTTTAAAACATCCTTTTGAAAAGAAATATGCAGAAACATTTACACCAGTCCTGAGCGGTATTAAATCGATTGAGTCATTGCACACCATCCACCTTCTCAGGCTGAAACAGTTATGTTTTGGTAAGGTACTAGCGACAGGGGTTTCTGCGTCCCTTGGACTTACCCTCTTATGCTCAGGGCTTATTTACACATTAAAAGCACAAAATACTTTTGTTTTTACATTTGTGCACCCCTTCATTTACATGATTTCTCTTCTTTGCTGGGATCATCACCGAAGAAGAAAGGAGTTAAAGGGCTTAAAGAACGAGATGCAGAACAAAAGAACCGGATTGTGAACTGAAATATTTTGTACATTCACAAACAATGAAAACATGACGCACATGGTCTCGTAACACAGTATCTGACAAAGCTGTCAACACATTAATTCTGGGTGGCCTCTTGTTACCGTTTCACTCTGTAGAGGAGTAAAAGCCTATAGCTCCATGTTGCGCTGAGAAGTACTGTAGTTGCATAATATGTGAATGGTAATCATTTGCGATGCTCCAGGACGACTGACCCAGAGACCACTACCTCGCGTGACAAAACCGGTTCTTCAAGATCAAGACCAAGGTCAAGGTGTCCAGGAAACTGCAAGAGATCGCACACTGCCGATGGTCACCAGTGCGAGGTCAAAGATCTAGTTACTGCCCAGATGAACTTTCATAGGCCTAAGTTATACCCGCGACATCTATACTGAGGATCACGTAAGAGTAATTCCTAAAAGACTAATTTGGCCGTCTCTTCAGTGTTGCCAACTAATACTAGATATCACCAAAAAGCATAAAATCACACAATGCCATGTACAATAATAATAATAATAATAATAATAATAATAATAATAATAATAATAATAATAATAATAATAATAATAATAATAATGTAGTATTAACAATAACGATGTCTTGCTTATTTACCACATCTAGTCTTTATGTGTTATAGTTTATTTAACGACGCTCGCAACTGCAGAGCTTATATCAGCGTCGCCGGATGTGCCGGAATTTTGTCCCGCAGGAGTTCTTTTACATGCCAGTAAATCTACTGACATGAGCCTGTCGCATTTAAGCACACTTAAATGCCATCGACCTGGCCCAGGATCGAACCCGCAACCTTTCTCATCTTTATGTTGGGGAGGTGTTTTCTAAAAGGTTCAATAAAATTTGTGAAAGAGTATATTTTTCTTCTGGACCTCTCGAACATTATGTTAGTAGTTAGTAGATTAGTGTATGATCTAATATTCAAATGTATTTTGTCTGACAACATGAAATTCACTGCTTTGATTAAACAGTTTACGAATCATGAGACCTAACCTAAAAATGTATTTTGTTTGATCACGTGAAATGATTAGTATGAATTCCGAAAACGAATGCCACTTTGAAATGTATTTATGTATACTTTAGAATATTTACTCCATTATTGTAATAAAAGTCTAAACACAAAAGAAATTGATTAAAATGTGAAATGGTATTTCTATCGATTACTCAAGGGCATGTATCACACGAAATATGTTACATTTATTTACACTTAGCCTACCTGACTCTAATCTTGAAATTATAACAACACAAAGCAACACATACAATAACTATTATGTACTAATATTAATACCCTAACTAATTATTAGTATGTTCAAATTTCACTAGCTTCCAGTAATGGGCTCAGAAATCTAGGACAATTTGAATTTTCAGAATTTATACTACTGACAACTTGTATCAATGCTGCAAACATAACAATTATAAAATCACTACCAGTTGTATTTCTCAGTACCGAAATTCGAAACGAAGTTGGCAAAAGAAAATTCAACCTGCAAACTAGAAAATCACCATAATCCACTAGCTTATGTAGTAATGGGGGAAAAATGGTTAGGTTTCACCCTTACGGTATGAAGTAAGCTGACCCGGACTATGTGTTAAACTGAACAGCATTAATCACCCATCTTCCCTTTAGAAGTATAGTCAAAGCAAATAAAGTACAATTACTTGGGCTCCAAGACATAATGAAATGTAGGCCTACAGTCTTAGAAAAACGTTTTGTCGCTCAGATACTTTATAAGTTGCAGAAAGGAGGCAGTGCGCATGATCAGACATACAACGAAACAAAACTAATTTTATTACCTCAACTAGCCGTTCTCTTGTAAACCAGGTCTGATCATGCGCACTGCCTTCTTTCTGGGACTTGTAAAGTATCTATGCGACAATTTTTTTCTAAGACTGTACGGTAATGAACAAGCCGAACTACTGGCCAAGCATGGAGCTTCCATCCAATGTTATGGCCCGGAGTCCCGGAACACTGTGTTGGCATCTCTATAATAAAACAGGCTCTAAAGGAAGGTCTGATGAAAGGATTACTAGGAGTCTGGAGATCTGCACAAGCCATGAGACATACTAAACTCACCGAGCCTTGTAGGAACTATGGGATGAAGGCTGAGTCATCACCTCACATTTTGCTGGACTGCCCAGATCTAAGCCAAATCAGACATAGTTAGCTCGGGAAACATATATTGTCTCCAGAGGAATTTCAGGAAATTGAACCCAGTATATGTCATTCGTTATCTCGTGAAACCAAATGCTTGTGTATACCGCAGCTCACAGTAAGAACCTTATAATAGGGTTCAGTGAGCTAGCTACCTGCAAGTGGAAGTGTGGCGAGGGAGGGAAGCTTCCCAGTTCACTTTTTCTTTCCCCTTAGGCGTAGATTGGTTCCACTAGATACAGAGTGGACCGAATAGCCTATAACAGTCCTAGGCACAACGGGGAAGTGGAACGAAACTCTGAACCCCATCCCATATCCTTTTCGCTTACACTGCCTTATAAACAAACGCACAGTGGGGACTGTGCATCAGTGCTGGATTTCAGACGACCAGCGAGAGCGAAAGTTCGTAAAAGCTATGATGCAATCCATCACTGAGCAGTGTTTAACTGCCGGAAGATGGTGTGGGGGAGTTAAGAGGAAATCTGTAGTGACTCAATTGAGCTAATAATGCCCAGGTCTGGCCTATAGCATCGCAAGGCTGGTGTCGCATTTCAGTCTTCTGGGTTGATTTTCAGTTCATGAGGTGCACAATGGCCCATTTGTACCTATTGGCCAATTAACGACGCTCTATCAACTACAGGGTTATTTAGCGTCGACGGAATTGGTGACAGCGAGATGCTACTTGGCGAGGACTCATCATAGATTACCTGACATTCGCCTTACAGTTGTGCAAAACCTCGGAAAAAACCCAACCAGGTAATCAGCTCAAGCGGGAATCGAACCCATGCCCGAGCATAATTCCCGATCGCAGGCAAACGTGCTGCCGTCTGAGCTAGGCCGGTGGCTACGAAGAGATATTGTCAATGCAGTTACTTATCAATTTATTTATTTATCATATTGCGTAAAGGATGTAATTCCCACCTAAGACAATACGTGTCCGCTGTTAGCGTGACGCACTGTCTTGCCGATTCCATATCGTAGAAGACCCACTCTAGCCCTATACTCCAAGGGCGAAAAAAAACTGACAATTATATAGCTCTACTATGCTGCACACATTTACGTAGAACTACGTGTATTTGCGAAATTACCCGTCTCCTGTGGCAACAGACGAATCTGCATGATCAGCAGTTCTTGTATACCCTTTGTTCTCTTTGTATTCCTCTTGTTCTCCTTGCATTTTCCTTGTTCTCCTTGACTTCTCCTTGTTCTACATGCATTCCCCTTGTTCTCTTTGTCTTCCTCTAGTTCTCTTTATCTTCCTCTTCTTCTCCATGTCTTCTCCTTGTAGCGGGGAGGGGAACTTGCGTTTTTATAGGACAGTCAATTTCCAAGTTCCCGCCCCCAAGGACACCTAGTGAGAAGACTATGTCAATAAATCGAGCATAAACAAGGGTAGAAAAATTGATACAGATCTAATCTGAACGATCTTACTGTTTATCATCACGGATATTTAATTATTACCTTCATCCTTTCTGTTATCACCATGGATTATGTCGATGTGATTCCTATAAAAACATAACTTCCTATAAAAACATAACTCCCTGTCTCTCCGTCGAATATGTATACAGGTACAATCTAAAAATACTCGTATGTTATACATCGTTGTATCTTTATTTTCTGTATATGATTCGGCCATTTAATTCTTATTATCATCCTTCATTTGTTCAAAAATCTACATTTATGCTATGAGATACAGTAACACTCCAGTCTAGTATATACAGTCACGAAGCTTGAGGTGATGAGAGTACCAGGAACAATAAATTAGATTGTACCGGTCCTATTTCGCATTGTCTGTGATGAGGCGATAGTAGCAATCCTAGTGGTTAGCAACTATCTATTAATGAATATTCCCTACATATTGAGCTTCGTGACTGTATATACTAGACTGTGGTAATACTGAGAAACTGAAATATGAAGACAGTAACTAAATACCTGAGATGAACAACGATCGAGAAAACAAGACTAACAGCGCCCGCAAAGCCGAAAACCCGCACGACGAAGTTCTATACGTCGCGTCGTTGACGTAAAGACTGCTTGAGTCTTTCGAGACGCCGGCGCCGAGACTGATCACTCTCGAAGTCCCGAACGTCAAGCAGCCTTGAATCGCCACAGTTGTTTATACCAAAATGAACTTTCATCTACTTTGGCAACTGTTATATATGTATAAACAATCAAGTAGCCTATTTGAACATCATCTCTACCTTTCAGTGTATAATAACCTGTTCCAAAGTCTTTATTTAATTACTAGGCCCTTATTAAAATGCTGGGAATTTTCTTTTCATATGTTTCAGATCAAGTGTGCAGTCTCAAGTAAAAAGATATTAACGTTGTTTTTTATGTTTCTTAGAAATGCAAATTTATTTGAGAATTGTTTTTTTTTTCTATTTATATAACCATAGGTAATATATAATACAATCAGAACATTTTGATAACTAAGATACTGTTCTGTTCTGTCATTTTATCTCATTTAAACATTTATAATGTTATTTATTTCAATGATGTATGTTATTCGAAGTTTCGAAATGTTTCCACGCCGACCAAAATGTATTTCGAGAATGATGAGCGAGACTCGAAGCGCATGAGAATGACGAGTCGAGACTCAAAAGACAAATGCAACGAACACAGCGAGCAAGAGCGGCAGTTAGTTTTGTTCATCTCTAGTAAATATAGCGTCAAATCTCTTCATTATTATCTCAACCATTAAAACAGGCTCGGTTCCACTACTGGATAAAGATAAAAGATCGTTTTATTTGTGAAATGAGTGTAGTATACTTCGTGATAAACAGAGATTTCTCGAAAGGAAATACAAGAAAATTTAATATTGATATTAATTTTGTAAACAGAACATCACAACAGTGACCAGTAACCTACGAAAGCAAATGCAAACCACTGCACTCACCGGGAACATAAGAACAGCTATGTTGGTATCTACTTTCACAGAAACCGCAGGGTACACAATTCTAGATCCCTCAGGCAGAAATGTGTTGCCCTAAAAGGTGGTCTGAATATTCCATCTTATAACCAAGCGTATTTCCCATCAAGGACACCCTGTGGTCTGCTTCAGAATTAAATTCCGCTCCATAATTCAAGATCTGAGATAATAATCATACGTACGTGACAGTTTCAGTATGCAACGTAATTCGTGACACAATTCTCGAATTTTCATCACATTGTGGTTCTCTTTTTCATTATGTTAGATATTTCCTTCGTAAATTCATGAGTGTTGAAAATAATAAATTTGCACGAAGGCTTTTAGTAAGCATCAGTGTCGTGCATTACAGGCGGTATGTTCGGTTCAAGTTTGTGGAGTAGGGGAGAGTTGGGTATACTTCGCACGAAAACATGACGACCTTCCCTCATCCCCTTCACCAGTTAACTGCAGGCACGCGCAAGGGATAAACCCTTAGCCGAGTTGCCATTTCTTGAAGTCATTGTGATTTGCGAACGTTTTTCAAACTGTGTCCCGTGAAACCGCGATTTTCAGAAAGACTATATTATCTTTGTAAATATACCTTAATTTATAATTACTAAAACAAAATTGGTATAAAAATGAACAAACTTATTTTAAAAACACTTTATATTTATATTTTCACTAACATGTTTTGCCTAAATAAACAAAAAAATGCAGACTTCTATAATAAGTGTTAAATTCTCATGTTATTGAAGTTCCAGAATTTTATACTTAATTAAGATTGTTGCGCTGGTAAAATTTTCTGAAATTGTGATCATTGAATAGTTATAGAATTTATAGTACAAAAGAGTAAAGTTAGATTTTATCAGCTTCGCCTTGGGTGATAATTTCCACGAACGCATAAAATCTGTTTACTCTAGTGTGCTACACAATATTTTATTCATTACTGGTATGTAAATTTAATTTTAAATTGTAGGGCTTTTCTTTGTAATGTGTTGTTGGCGAAGAAGTTCATTTACATTCATTTTAATTAATGCTAATATGTTGGTTGTCATGTAGAGAGTGATTTAAAAACATTTAATTCACTGCTGTAAGTTAGAAAACTTTTAAGCACTGTTGTGAATAATGTCATATTTAGGTTGCTAAGGACGGTGCTGCTGTTGGCCATATCTCTTTCGCGTACTGTTCACATACTGTTCGGCGAAGTAAATCACGTATAAAATCGTCTATCTTACCGAATTCTGTTTTAATTTGTTTATTTTCTCTTTAGTTGGTGAACCGTAATTCTTAATTTCTATGCCCATATATCCAACTCCGCCGGTTGCGTCCGATGTTAAGTGATTAAGATGTATACTTATTAAACTGCCTGAACTTTCGATTACTTTATGGATAGAATTTCTAACGTTAGACACAATTTTAACACTTCGTTTTCTTAGCTACGCTCCTCTGCAAATAAGATATTCTGTTTTCTTCGACGGTGTTATTTGTTGTTCTTGTCGTGATCTTCAGGTGTATCAGGAGGCCTAGCTGCGGATCATCTGCTCCAACACTCATTAATCATGGCCGGAATAAATTAGACATATTGAGGCGCACAACGGTATAAAACAACACGTCGACAAAGACACTGAGAACGGGTGAAAGCCATCAGGTAGAGGCAATGACTGTTAGATTTGGCAATGCTGGGATCTATTGTATTTCTGCCACGCGGCTAGGGGTTGAGTAGAGGATGGGGGTTTATGAGGGATTACCAATTCCAAGAAGAGAGGCCGTCATGTTTCCGAGCCAAGTATAGTATCGGACATCGGGTAATATGGGACAGTGAGTTTCATTCATCTACCACACGATGATAGTACCTGATTAACATGGTTACGTTTCTGTGATGTCGCATAGAGAAACGTAACCATGTCATTCAGGTACTACCATATGGTGGTAGATGAAAGAAACGCACTGTCCGATATTACCCTATGTCCGATACTATACTTGACTCGGAAACATGACGGCCTCTCTTCTCGGAATTGGTAATCCCTCATAAACCCCCATCCTCTACTCAACCCCTAGCCGCGTGGCAGAAAGACAATAGATCCCAGCATTGCCAAATTTAGCAGTCATTGCCTCTACCTGATGGCTTTCACCCGTTCTCAGTGTCTTTTTAGACATTTGTCGACGTGTTGTTTTATTGCGTTGTGCGCTTCAATATGTCTAATTTATTCCGGCCATGATTAATAAGTGTTGGAGCAGATGATCCGCAGTCAGGCCTCCTGATTCACCTGAAGATCACGACAAGAACAAATAACACCGTCGAAGAAAACAGAATATCTTAATTGCAGAGGAGCGTAGCTAAGAAAACAAAGTGTTAAAATTGTGTCTAACGTTAGAAATTCTATCCATAGAGTAATTGAAAGTTGAGGCAGTTTGATAAGTACAAATCTTAATCACTTAACATCGGACGCAACCGGCGGAGCTGGTAAAAAATATATATGGGGCATATAAATTAAGAATTACGGTTTACCAACTAAAGAAAAAATAAACTAAAACAGAATTCGGTAAGATAGACGATTTTATGCGTGATTTACTTCGTCGAACAGTATGTGAACAGTACGCGAAAGAGATATCGCCAACAGCAAATAAACTTGAGGAAATATTCTGGCCTGATTTGTACATTATGTTTAAGAATGCAGAAAAAAATTCATTCGATTCTATCCAGCACTTTCGGAATTACCAGGAAAAGGGTTTTTAAGGAATATAGTTTGCGAAGAAGAAGAAAAAGCTCATGCCGTTTTCCACTTAATAGCTATTATAGCCAATGCCGCACTTTACATTAAAAATCATAACTTCAGAACTAATACAGAGCCACTGGCGTAGCTCAGTTGGCTGAGTTGACTGCCGATCCGAAGTTGCACTCGGACGTGGGTTCAGTTCCCGCTTTGGCTGATTTATTTGATTGGGGTTTTTCCGAGGTTTTTCTCAACAGTAAGGCGAATGTCAGGTAATCTATGGCTTCATCTCGCCAAATACCATTTTGCTATCACCAATCCCATCGACACTAAATAACCTAGTAATTGATACAGTGTCGTTAAATAACTAAAAAAAATTAATACAAGTTGTTTTACCTGAATGAACTTGGTGTAGAAATTTAAATTTTATATTAAGCCTATATTTTACATAACAGAATTTTAAGGTATAAGAAGTGTATATGCCCCCTTAATTAAATCATATTTCGTATCTCATAACGTTCCTTAGGCCTACAGAAAATTTGCATCGAATCAGCAACTAAACTGGCAGAGAAACAAATATATGCTTTTGTGCTTTAATATGATTTTCGTGTTATGAAAAAATGATGTAAAAGGAATACATTTATCCATGGCTGGTATCTAAACTGGTCTTTATTTCACCGTCCTTAGCAACCAACATAATGACATTATTCACAGCACTGCTTAAAAGTTTTCTACTTACAGCACTTAAATCACTCTCTACATGACAACCAACATATTAGCATTAATTAAAAAGTATATATACGAACTTCTTCGCCAACAACACATTACAAAGAAAAGACCTACAATTTAAAATCAAATTTACATACCAGTAATGAATAAAATATTGTATAGCATACTAGAGTAAACATCCAAGGCGAAGCGGATAAAATCTAATTTTACTCTCTTGTACTATAAAATTATTGCTATTCAATGATCACAGTTTCCGAAAATTTTACCAGCGCAACATCCTTAATTAAGTATAAAATTCTGGAACTTCAATAACATGAGAATTTAACACTTATTATATAATTCTGCATTTCTTTGTTTATTTAGGCAAAACATGTTAGTGAAAATATAAATATAAAGTGTTTTTAAAATAAGTTTGCTCATTTTTATACCAATTTTGCTTTAGTAATTATAAATTAAGATATATTTACAAAGATAGGCCTAATAGTCTCGCTGAAATTCGCGGTTTCACGGAACACAATTTGAAAAACGTTCGCAAATCACAATGACTTCAAGAATTGGCAACTCGGCTAAGGGTTTATCCCTTGCGCGTGCCTGCAGTTAACTGGTGAAGGGTACGAGGGAAGGTCGTCATGTTTTCGTGTGAAGTATACCCAACTCTCCCCTACAGCGAAGTTCGATATTCGTCGATGTTCGAACTGCAGAAGAAGGCCTGTCGTGTTTGTTTCATCTTGTTATAAAAATATTTGCTGTCCTCCACTCCCTTCTGTTCATGTTTCAACTGTTTTAGGATTTTAGCACAGATCTTGAGATTAGGTAGCTATATTGATACTTTACCGCCCTAGTGTGAAATAGATAAAAAATAATATATTTACTATATACATTAACAATTATTATCGTCCCTGGCTAGAACGGGGAATATTACAACGCAGTGACACCTCTTCCTCAGCGAAATATTATGTACAAATTAACGATGAATATCACATCAAATTCGCTATTACAAAATATAATAGAAATTTACACAGACAGCAAAATAGTGTCAAGATAAACAACTGTATAGGCTATCCGACAGAAAATTAGTTAATAAAGGAGTTCGACAAGGTTGTCCACTATCACCAACTTTATTTAATATTCATATAAATGAAATTATTTTAAAATGGAATCAAATCTACACGTCAGGAATCAAAATAACCAGTGCTCTAACATTAAATACCTTACTCTATGCCGATGATCAAGTCATAATTTTCAACTCAGAGGATAATTTACAAAGAGGATTATATACATTAAATAAAATATTAAAAGATTTTGGGATGGAAATTTCAGCACAAAAATCAAAAGTAATATCATTTTTAGGACAAGACCCAGCAGAAGTAAGATAATACACAATAACCAATGCCTCGAACAAGTACAAAATTTCAATTATCTGGGTCGTGAAATATCTTATCAAAATTAAAAAGATGTGAACAAGAAAATTACCAAATTTACACAAATTCTAGGAATAACAAACAATACATTAAAAGCTAAATTAGTACAAAAATAAATCTACAAGAATAAAAATATATAATACACTAGCATTACCCTCCCTTTTATACGGAAGCGAGATTTGGACATTAAAGAAAAAACACATGAACAGAATCAAAGCAACGGAAATGACATTTTTCAGGACAGCAGGATATACTCTTTTAGACCGAAAAAGGAATGAAGAAACTTTAGAACAATTAGAAGTAGAGTCAGTAGAAGAAAAAATCAGCAGATACAAATTAAATTCGCTAGATCATGTAAGAAGAATGGAAAATTCAAGAATCCCAAAAATTATGATGCAGTACAAACCTAGAGGACATCGTCGACCAGGAAGACCTTTCAGAAGACTGCTAGATGGGGCCGAAACAGGTCTACAGAGGCCTAATTCGTGAAGGATGATGATGATGATAATGATCAAAACGAAACAACCAATCATCACCCTCATAATCAAGTACTTGTACTAGAGTCGTGCACAACCGGTTACAAAAAATTGAAATTATGTATTGGTATTGAACGCCTGGCGTTATAGTCAGTATGCAAAGCTCTCCAGCTCACAGAGCGTCTCAGGGTCGGTTGATCGAATATTCGAGTTGTTTCTCATTCTTTGTGCGTTCTTTTACATGCCGGTAAATTTACTGACAAGCCTGTCGCATTTAAACACACTTAAATGCCATCGACCTCGGCCGGGATCGAACCCGCCACCTCAAGCATAGAAGGCCAGCGCTATACCAACTACGCTACGTTTGAAGGTCAGGAATCACAGGGATTCATGAATAAAATTCTCCTTTGCCCAGCGATGTTGTAGGCTGTTTAGATCACATTCAATTTAATAGAATTCAATATTTCACATCATTCCACTGTACACTTATTCACCTCTATGTATGTATGTATGTATGTATGTATGTATGTATGTATGTATGTACGTATGCATAGTGTTCTACTCAAGAGCAGGTCTTTAACTGCAAACCCAGCATTTTCCATTCTTTCCAATTTCTTGCTTTCCTCTTAATCTCCTCATATAATACCTTAACGTTGTCTATCAGCTGATATCTTCTGCCCCGAACTCTTCTCCCGTTCATCATTGTAGCCTATGTATGTTACATACCTACTAACTAGTCCCCTACAAGTATTGCAAATTAACAAATTAGGCCTACATCGAAATAAAGGAATCAATCACTGTACTGGCACTTATGCCAGAAATAGTATCATATATATATATATATATATATATATATATATATATATACACATACATACAGGGACATCATTTTATTTTTACTTCAATTTTTATTGTACCTGAGTTTTCCAATGTACTTCACTCCCACCCCTTCTACTAAGGAAGTTCCAACTCCACACAGAACCAAGACCGCAGATAGTAAGCAGTACTGAGTTACTGAGTATAGTACGTTCCAGAAATATTTTCGCGTTTTCCAGTGACGAAAGAGCTTTCAATATTGAATCACATTTTCGCACAGGTACTGTCCGTTTGCCTACGTCGCATCCCGATTTCTCCCACCTGCTTCTGCTCGCCCCTCTGTAATACCTGGGCTGTCTTAGCTCTTTTCTGAAAACATTAATTTCTCTTAGGAATTGGAAGTTTACGTAATATTGTACAGCTGTTTAATTTAACTTAAATAAAAGGGCCTCGTTAAGTAATTAACTGTCACGTGATTTCCTCCCTTTCTACAATCCTGCGGCATAACCACTTGGACGGACGGTAGATAGCATGTCTGAGTAATTTTATATTTTCGGGTCGGGCAGAAGTGAAGATTGAATTTACAGTACATAAGGTACTCTTTTATAGAGTAGGTACAGAATTATTTCAACATGAGTTACTAGTACGAAGGACGAAACTGGCAATTGGAATTAGATGCAATAGTCTATAGTGCGATAATATGCACAAAAGAACTGAAGCCTTTATCGAAATGAACGGCCACTATTTTCAAAAATGTGTTTAAATATCCATATTATGATTATTTTTCAATTTAACTTATTCTCTACATTGTACGCTAATGTGCTGTAGACAGTATAATATACACTGCATAATGAATACGTTCGCATGGATAACTCACTTCGTGAGTAAAAACACTTATTCTTAATACAGTACTGTACTTTGATTAAAGAAAAACCCAATGAAAATTATCAAACTCAAAATCGCGATATTTCCTAGTTTACGTAAATGGATGAACTACTTTTCTTCCTTCCTATACCTAGTAGAGTGATTTGTGTTTTACGCCAGTATCATCGAACTCCAGTCTTGGAGGGGGGAGCAAACGGTGTTTCCGGTTCTCTAAAGGTATAGACAGGTTAATATTAAAAATGTTAGTAAAAATAAAATGATGTCCCTGTATATGCAGGGTGATTCAGACCATCCGTAACAGTCATTTATTTCGGAAACTAGTGCATGAACATTTTCGAGACAAAAATATTTATAACTAAACCACATGTGAACTTTCACTTGAGCTTGATTTCATCAATCAGCTCTAACAGGAAAAAGGTCAGTGGCGTATCATTTTAAAATTTCAAATGGGAGTCGGGGTTAAATAGGGTACCATTTGATAGAGCTCTTCAAAACAAACAACTTTCATAGGAAACTTTTTTATTAATTCCTATTCTTCGAATGAGAAAACGACGAAAAGGCAATGGGTGATTCGGACCACCCGTAAGTAATTTATTTCGGAAACTAGTGCATGCAAATTTTCGAGACAAAAATATTTATAGCTAAACCACACGTGACCTTTCACTAGAACTTAATTTCATCAATCAGCTTTAACAGGAAGTAGGGTCAGTGGCGTATCACTTTAAAATTTCAAATGAGAGTCGGGTGAAACAGGGTACCATTTGATAGAGCTTTTCAAAACAAACAACTTTCATAGGAAACATTTTTATTAATTCCTACTCTGCCAGTCACTTGACCACGCCGAAGTATTAGGAGGCACTGGCAGTGTTAGAAGAAGAGTACAGGTGTGTGCTGCTCAGAACGGCAGATAGTTTGAAAATTTATAAAAAAATTAATGGAATTGTCAAGCCTTTCGGTAACATCTGAACATTAATTGTCTTGTTCACATTTTCGTCTTTTAACATTTCTCAATATTGATGACATTGTCTTTTTGTATGTTTTCTCGTTGAAAGAGTAGGAATTGATGAAAACGTTTCGTATGAAAGTTGTTTGTTTTGAAGAGCTCTATCAAATGGTACTCTATTTGACCCGACTCCCATTTGAAATTTTAAAGTGATACGCCACTGACCCTACTTCCTGTTAAGGCTGATTGATGAAATTAAGCTCAAGTGAAAGTTCATATGTGGTTTAGTTATAAAT